>NC_089325.1:19451330-19751330 GCF_036669915.1 Pocillopora verrucosa
GGAATGAACCTTTTCCACTTTTCATGTTTCATGAAACTATTCTTAGTGGTCAGCAAACTTTTCTAAATAGTTAATCAAACTGTTCTCTTGTTAATCTTTATCTTTAAGGTAGAGGAATATGGTCGTGAGATGTACAAAATTACAAAAGTGTTCCAAGCAATGAAGAAAGAGGCAGAGAAAGAAAAGAAAGGTAACAGAAGAGTTAAGGATTCCAAAGAGAAAGAGGAGCCAGGATCAGAAATAGCTGCTTTAGTGGTTTCTCATGCAGTACAGCAACAGATCAGGGAATTTAAGGTAAGCTATTATGACCCGTATTTTTTTAATTAACCAGCAGAAGAATTCTTGGAAAGGGAGCTAACAATGATGTGATTTCTCTTAAACAGATAATTGCATTGGAGATACTTTTGTTTGGCTTAACCCTAATCAATTGCAGAGCACCTGTTCAAAATAATTATTTTACCAAAGGTTCATTCATTTTTGTTTATGTTGCAACTGAGGAAGTTTAAAATTCATTGCTTTTTACATCACCTTTAAGAACTGGAAAAGATGAGCTTAAGTGAGGATAACTGTCCTACCACAACAACCCTTGCTGCTAAAAATTACTCTTCATGCCATGCCCATGTGTATTTTTTTACTGTTATATACTTCTAAAGGAAATATCTTGTAAACACTTAAATCCTTTTCATTTAATGATCACTAATCGTTTTTATTTAGGATCACATTCCTGTTATAAGTGTTATGTGTAACCCTGGAATTCGTTCTCGGCACTGGAAGGCCATGTCAGACATCATTGGATTTGACATCACTCCAGACTCTGGAAGCACATTACGTAAGGTCCTCAAGTTCAATTTAAGGCCATTCATGGATGAGTTTGAGGGCATCAGTGTAGGGGCTAGCAAGGTAAGACAAAATACTGTAAGGTAAACAGAATTTTTAGCTACTTTGATTCTACCACTGTAATGGTACTTTCTTACTTAGGCTTTGGTTAATTTTAATGTTAAAAGTGAGAATTGGTTTATAATTAGCAGTAGATTATTTAAAAAGCTGCTTAAACAAAGACACAGATGTTGCATCATGTTTGTGTTGACATGCAAGATGTACACATTAGCACATCTGCCATTTTTTGATGTGCTTAGCATGCCATATTATGATATATGTGTCATGAGTTTACATTAACTCCATGTTTTCTTGTGGAAGGTCCCAATGTGGTTATAAAATCTTGGAAATTAGATTGGCTGAAACACAGAATCCAAAGTTAAGCTTGTGATTTGAGGAATGTGGAATTAGGAGAACTAAGAAAGATTAGGAGGAATACAAATAAATGATATTAATATATTCATAGTTATTAATAAATTTGTAATGCAAATGAAGATTGATAATTGGCTTATTTCATTTCTTTTACATAGCTGTTGCAGTCAACTTTAAAAAAAGTAGATGTATGGAGTTATCGGATCATAGCATTTTCACAGTAAAGGCCTACACTACAGAGAGATAATCATTAGTTGGGCCACAATCTCAAAAGTGTTAAAAAAGTAAGAATTCAAGTGTTACGAGGTTATGGTCATACAGCTTATCTCTGTGCATTTTAGGAATTTTCATTGGAGAAAGCCATGCAGAAGATGGTAGATGAATGGGACAGTGTTATGTTTAATACCACTGAATATCGAGACACTGGTGTGTCTATCCTGGCTGCTGTTGATGAAATACAGACCACTCTTGATGATCAAATTGTCAAGACCCAGACCATGAGAGGATCTCCCTTCATTAAACCATTTGAGGCAGAAATAAAGGTCTGTCTATGATATGTCAATTAATGACATTCTTTTACCTTCATGATTCTGTCCTGTAATTGATTTGCTTGATAGAAACATAGCATTGATTTACATAGAATACTTTCAAATCACATAAATTTGTTATATTCCATGTTATATTATACTCTGATTTAATAGTAGAAAAAAATTGTACTTTTCATCCTAAATCAATTGACAACTTAAAATGCTCATTAAAATAACTTTGTTCAAAATTTTTAATTGATCTGTACTGTAATCACTTGTCTTACATTGTTTGGTTTGCAGTCATGGGAAGAACGCCTGTTGAAGATGCAGGAAATAATTGATGAGTGGCTTAAAGTTCAAGCACAGTGGCTTTACTTGGAGCCTATCTTCAGTTCCGAGGATATAATGCAGCAGATGCCAGAGGAAGGACGCAAGTTTAAGACTGTTGACAGGAACTGGAGAGACATTATGAATTATGTGTGCAAAGATCCTAAGGTAGACAACATGTGATGTCTAGTTCAGTTAAGTTACATTATATTTTGGGTTTCAGGTTGGATATACATTTAAATGTATTTTTCCTTGTCTTATTAACTTTAAGTGATATGTGTCTGCATAAGTATTTTAGAGCAGTTTTACATTTGTGTAAGTGAATTCAGTGCATGTATAAGTAACCAAATGTTATTAATATTGCACTATTATGATGTGTAGGTGCTTTCAGCTACATCAATGCCAAGTATGTATGAAAGATTAAAAGACAGCAATGACTTGCTTGACCAGATCAACAAAGGACTAAATGCCTATTTAGAAAAGAAGAGAATTTTCTTCTCCAGGTTAGTCAGGCTCAACATCCAATGCACAATATTACAGTTTTGTTGTTAAAATATAAAATTATATATTATTTTTTAACCTTCACTGATGCATAACAGTTTGATTAGAATCCTGCGCTCACAGTAAACGCCTTTATAGTTAGAAATGTCAAGAAACTTACAAAGCCAGATTCTTATCACCAAAAACTGTGCTAGAAAGATTTTTTTGTTACAAGTGATTGTTGAAAGTTCTCAGAGATTGCATTGGTTTTCTTGAGTATCTTCTGTGATGGTCTATAAAACCAACTTTTTATTAGAAAAGCAGTGTATACTGGCTAATGATACACAATAATTGAAAATTGCAATATTTCTGATCAAAGCTCATCCTTTTTCTGTTACTAAATAAGTGCTGTATGAATGCTAAAACTCTGTATCTTTTTTATTTGGAACATTAATTCCTCACTTATAGTATTTCTTTGTAGCAATTGATAACTAATAATTGTTAACCTGCTCTACACATATATCAAATAGAAAATGTTTGTTAGATAGTACAACATTTGGTCAAAATCTTTTTTCCATTTTTAAAAGGTTGTACTCTGATTTTTGTCACAGATTTTTCTTTTTGTCAAATGATGAGATGCTTGAGATTTTGTCAGAAACAAAGGATCCTTACAGAGTTCAGCCACATCTAAAGAAATGCTTTGAAGGGATTGCAAAGTTAGAGTTTACTTCTGCCTTGGATATTACACACATGTACAGCAGTGAAGGAGAAAAGGTACAATGTACTTTTTTTTGAAAAGTTATGCTACATGCACAAGACATTTTATGCATATGGGAAATTTTCCTTGCCTATTTGGTTCATTGTGGTATACATATCTTGATACAATCCAATTAATCATTGTTGCATTTTTACAGCTAGTAAAGATTGTTTTGCTCCCTATACTTACAGTGTTTTCCATCAGGTTCCTCTCAGTGATACGATATCCACATCAGAAGCACGAGGTGCAGTGGAAAAATGGTTGCTTCAGGTTCAGGATATCATGCTTATCAGCATCCATGACATCATTGAACGAGCTGTCCAGGTATATTTTTCAATTTTTGCTTATTTTTCTATTTTGTGTCTAATACCCCATTCACACCAGCAAAACATGTTTTGTTAAACTGGTTTTCATTGAATGAAAATTATAAACAGAGCACTGAAAAACTTGATTTTCCATTGGATTCAAGTACTTGCTAACTTGCATTTCCAATGTGCTACATTCAAGTCAAAAATATTCGGTTAAATAGTTTCTAAAAAGAAAAAAAAAATTAAACTGTGTTTAACAAAACAACTTTTAAACATGTTTAAGCTTTGGTGTGAATGCGGCATAAGATGAATTTTGGTTTGGCTTGGTGTTCTTTTATTATTCACTTGCAACCATAAATCTTTGTTTTAACATTCCAAAAATTCTAATTATTTTAAGGCATATGCAACAGATGACAGGAAAGTGTGGGTGTTGAATTGGCCTGGACAGGTGAGATGAAAACAATACTTTCATTGTCATATTTATCTGGTTTTTTCATTCTTGACTCTGACTTTCTAATCCAGGATTTAAATTTATAGGAAGTCATCTATTTTTCCCTCAAGGTCAATATTGTTATGGTCATTGCGATGCATGAAAAGAAGCTCTTCATGCTGAGAGCATCTTTCCATCCATAATACATTGTTTAAATGGGTATTAATGAACTTTAACAGAAACCTGATGAACCATTAATTCAATGAAGGAAACGAGCGCTGTCTTTTTTCATACCAAATGCAATTTTCCCACTAGGATTTTGTCTAAGTTGCACTTATTGATATTTTTCACCACAAACCTAACATACCAATAAAGCTCTTAACTTTTATAAAGAAATTATAAATTTATGTGATATATTTGAACAATGTTTTTTTATTTAGACAGCTTATTTGTCATAAATATCAGATGAGATGAATAAGGTCTAAGATAAAATGGCATGGTTTTTAGAATTACATGTAATAAGAGTCATTCAAAAGAGTTTGTTCCAGTGTTCAATAGAAATAATCGATTATTGTATTTTAATTTTATAAATTGTTCACAAACTATCTGTTTTAGCACTAAACTCTTTAATCTCTCTGTCTGATTTTTTATTGTAGATTGTTATCTGTGTGAGCCAGATATATTGGACTCAAGAGGTGCATGAAGCTATTCGCTCTGGACCTCATGGACTGAAAGAATACCATGAGAAGCTCACCCAACAAGTAATGCACCTATATAGTTATGAGTGACATCATTTGAACACTAATGCGACCAATTTTTATTAACTATACGCTAACACTTTCATTCAGGGAATTAAAGGCATGGCAGAGTTAACCAACAATGAAAATAACATACCTCCATGATATACAATACCATTTAAAATTCAAATAGAAAGACAGATATGAATAACAGTGCAAATACAAATGCAAATAGAGAAAGAAGTAGAAATACAAATACAAAGATAAATGTAAATAGAACAACAAAGAAAAAAGAAAAATGCAAATACAAAGACTAATACTGGTGCAACAGAAATACAAGTACAATACAGATAAAAATACCAGTACAGCTGCAAATACAAGAAAAAGACAAATGCGAAAACATACACAATGACGTAAAGACTGATAAAGAGAAATACAAGTTCAAACACAAGAACAAATACAAAAACCAGATAAAAATACAAAAACAAATACAAGTAGGGGTACAAGTACAAATACTAGTACAAATACAAATGCAAAGACTAATACAAGTACAAAAAGATGCAAATACAAAAACATAAACAAAAACAAATGTAAATACAAAACAAATACGAAAACAAAAACTAAAACATATGGAAAGACAGGAAGAAAAGAAAATAGAGCAACCAATACAAAAGCAAAACCAAAAGCAAATACAAATACAAAAACAAATACAAGTACAAACACATGTACATATACAAATACAATTAAAAATACTTATGGTAAAACAAATACAAGTAAAAAACAGAAACAAAAATCCAAAAAAGAAAACAAATGCAAAAACAAAGCAAATACAAAAACACCCAAAAATACAAAAACGAATACTTATGCAAATACAGAAACAAATAAAAGTACGAATACAAGTACAAATACAAAAACCAGATAAAAATACAAAACCAAACAAAAACAAATGCAGACTGAAAGGAAAAAATTACAGACATATCCAAAAGCAAATCCAAATATTAACACAATTACAAGTACAAATACAAGTACATATACAAATACAATCACAAATACAAATGGAAAAACAAATAAGTATAAAAAAAGAAACAGAAATACAAAAAAGTACAAAAGTACAAAATAAATACAACACCCCCAAAAAAAGAATACAAATGCCAATACAGAAACAAATAAAAGTATGAGATAGTACAAGTACAAATACAAGTGCAAATAGAAGTAGAAATGCAAATGCAAAAACTAATACAAATAGAAGTACAAAAATACAAATACTCAAACAGAAACAAACACAAAACAAAAAAATACAAATACCAATGGAAATGTGAAAACAAATACAAATCAAAAGCAAATGCAAATCTGAATACAGAAACAAAGATAAGAACTAATACAAGGACACATTACAAATACAAATGGAAAAACAAATATTAGTATAAAAAAACAAAAACAGAAACAGAAATACAAGAAAATACTAATGCAGATACAAAGCAAATACAAAAACAAATACAAATGCTAATACAGAAACATAAAAGTATAAAAACTAGTGTAAATACACGTACAAATGCAAATACAAATACAAGGAAAAAATTCAAATACAAAAACAAAAATAAGCACGAAAACAAATAAAAAAATAAATACAAATACTTTAACAAAAGTGAATACAAAAACAAATATGAAATCTAAATCAAATCCAAAAACAAACACAAGTGCAAATACCAGTACAGATGCAAATACAATGCAAAAACAAACACAAATACAAATTGCAGCGAGTTTTTTGTACTAACTGGACATTTGCAGGGAACACAACGATAACAGGGAAAATAGCTAGTAGAGACCACTTGACAGTGGGAACAGAGAAACTAAGAAATGGATAGAATAGACTGTAGGCAATTAAAAGAGGAAACTTAAGTCAAAATTCACAGCTCTGATATTAAAAACCTCTCTATTGCAGTAGAACTACCAAGGAAATAAAAGTGAGAAGTAGTAATGATTTTTGCCTTTTTATGTAAGGTTGATGCTAAGTTTGGAAAAGTGGTAATGTGAGAAAATTATCCCATGAAAGGAAAGCAAACTTACAAGCACAAACTAAGCTGCCAACTTCCATGAGAAGCAATTTTCCAGAAAGATCATTATAACTTAAATTCACATGCAATTTCAACAGTAATGGTCATCAAAGCATTGACATACAGGTGTACAACTGTGGCTTTTCTAAATTTGTTTTGAAATACTAGAGTAATAGAACTTGAATAAATTAGAAATGGTTAAACATGAAAAGTTTATGCATAAATATGCTCTAAAACCCATGTAAAACCCCTATCTATAATATTTTATATTAAATGACCACAATACAATATTTTGGCTCAACATTTAACAATAGTAAGAACAATTTGAATAGAACCAATTCACTCATCATTCCTTATAGCTCAACAGGTCAAGTCAAAGAATGAACAAAACGAAAGAATGTGATCAAACTCATAAAAAATAAAACTTGAACTGCGCAACCCTAAAAAATTATAAAAATCCATCTGAAACACAAAACACTTAAATTGCCCCCTAAAAAAATACAAATACAAAAACAAGATTATAAAAATAAATACAAAAATAAATACAAAAACAAACACAAAAAATGAATGGAAATTCGGATACAAAAGCAAATAGAAAAACAGATACAGATTCAAATACAACAATGAAAGCAAATGCAACTACGAAACAAATACAAATGCAAATCTAAAGGCAAAGGTAAGTACAAAGGTAAAGTGACCAAAAAACAGATGGAGAAATACCAGTTCAAATATACTTAAGAGTACAATTACTAATACTAGTACAAATACAAATAAAAAAACAGTGGAAATTCAAATAAAATTACAAATACAGAAACAAATGAGAAAACAAATATGAAAGGAAATACAAATACAACAACTAATTTGGTACTTGAAAAGCTAATGCTCTTCTGATGGGCTGGATACAAGTGTATTCTCATGTAAAGCTAGTGCAAAGTTGTAATATGAGTACAAATTACAAAGTGCATCCATGCTTTCAAAATTTCATCTGCCTTGACTTTTTGTGATGTTTTTTCATTTACATCAGTAACAAATGATATTATAACATAGCTAGTAAATTTATCTAATCAAATTCAACTGCGTGAGTGTGCTTCATATTCCTATTGTGCACGCTCATGACATCAGCAAACAAATCCCTCTAGAAAAAATTTCCTACAGGTTGAAAATGTTATAAAACAATTGGTTCATACATCAGCTGTGCATTCACCAAGATATGAAGCACTTGGGAAGTTTGGAGAGCACTCAAGAAGCAAGAGTTGCTCGAGGCTATGCCTCGAGCAACTCTTACACATCTTTCGTGCTCTCAAAACTTCTTGCGTGCTTCATATCTCAATGAACGCACGCTGACATATGAACCAATTGTTAGACATGGTTTCTTTTGAAATTTGGTGTAATGAGCACTGTACATTTTTCAGACTACATATTAATAACTGAAAAATTATTAATATGAAGTCCTTTGAGTGGCAGTGCCCATTTTATCTAAGATGTCCCATGGTATTTACTATTTCAAAAAGAATTTCTGTAGCTACAACTTGCACAAGTTACTACAGGACATTTGAACTCTGGGCCATTTTCACTATGGTTTCTTTCGACTATGTGAGGCAGAATTTATCATGTGGTTGCTTTCCTATTTTAATATGATGATCCTTTTGCTTTTCACTCTCATTTTGACCTATCTCCAATTAATGAAACAAGATTAATGATAAAGGTAAAAGTCTACAAAGTAACAATATTTCAAAATTGATATCGGCAATGATAGACTACCTATGGTGAAAGGAAAGAATGTGCTGATTAGAATTAGTAACTTTTCTTCTTAGAATTGCATTTCATGATGTTGTTTCTAGTTTTTAGCTTTGTACAATCTGAGAATGGCAATTTATTTAAGCGTAGCAGTTTCTTAAGTTGATCACTTTAAATTTATTTAGCTTTCAGACATTGTGGTCCTTGTTCGTGGTAAGCTGTCAAAGCAGAACAGGACCACCCTTGGAGCTCTTGTGGTAATTGATGTTCATGCAAGAGATGTGGTACATGATATGGTAGAGAAAGGTATATTTGTTTATGATTTTTCCTAAGTCATTAACCCAGAATTAGTATTTATTATGGCAATACATGTATAACAAGTGTATATCCATGCAAGAAGGTTGTAAACTACTCCTATGTTGATGTTGTTTGGTGATGAACAAAAGCAGGACCCCAGAGTTTAAACATATTTGATAGAACATCAAAAAAGACAAAAAACCTCTCATGGATATTGTGGTTGTAGTTATTGTTTGGCCAATGAAATGTCCTACAAACATTATCCATCAATCATTGGTATTAAGTTAATCCTGGCAAATGAAAATTTGGGTAAAGTAGTAGACATGTCTGCTGATGAACATTGTGAATCAAACACCAACTATGGTGTACAGTTTAGTGTTTCAGTAGCCTGACCCTGGTTGATTATTACACAGTTATGAGCTTTCAGAAGACTCAACTGCATTACTTTTCCACATGTGTATTGAATATGAGGTTAGCAATTGTCAACAAGACTTGCATTTATCTTCATGAAATTTTCATATCTGGCAGGTGTCTCTCAGGAAAATGACTTTCAGTGGTTGTGCCAGATGCGTTATTACTGGGAACAGGACAATTGTCTGGTGAGAATCATCAATGCAACTGTGCGCTATGGATATGAGTACCTGGGCAACTCTGGCAGGTAAAAACAATGTTGTCTGTTATTCAAATATTCTTAGGTACATGTCATAGTTTGCTGTACACTACGTGAAGAAAATGATTATAGTCATGGATTTCTTTTCCTAGGCTTGTTATTACACCACTGACAGACCGTTGTTACCGTACACTTGTCAGTGCTTTTCACCTGAACCTTGGAGGAGCACCAGAAGGTCCAGCTGGTACTGGCAAGACAGAGACCACCAAGGTTTAACTGATGTATTAAATTCTGGTTTACCATCACTAGTACTGTGTCTGATCCTCGTGCTAACTAATAAATTTCTCTATATCCATTTGTTTTTTCTCTTGTAGGACTTAGCAAAGGCCCTTGCAATACAGTGTGTGGTGTTCAACTGCTCTGATGGTTTGGACTACTTACAAATGGGCAAAGTATGTTAAAGATATCTTAATGTCTAAACTTTCATAGTTCTTCTATATGTTGACATTTTTTTACTTTTTGAAAGTTTTTTAAAGGGTTGGCATCCTGTGGTGCATGGGCGTGTTTTGACGAATTTAATCGCATTGAGTTGGAAGTTCTGTCTGTGGTAGCTCAACAGGTATTGATGTTATTATCAGTTATTTTTATGTAAAGAAACTTACTCATAGGGCTGTTGAAGCTTTTTGTGGTTTGTCCTTACCCCTCAAATTAAAAAACGTTACAAGTTCTCAGACCACCACTTCATCAGTTCTATTTACTCATTATGTCTGAATAAGTAACAATGTAAGTATTAAAATATATTTGCTTTTTCAGGTTCCATTGTAGTAATTGTTTGTTATTTCTTTGCATTGACATGAAACCTCTCAACTTCTCCACATACAGTGGTTTCAAAATTTTCCTTTGTTGTAGTGTTTTTTAATATGTAATCTCAGAAGTTTTTTTTTCTTCTAGATTTTGTGCATCCAGCGTGGTATAGCTGCTCACCAGGACAAGTTTGTGTTTGAAGGAACAGAACTGAACCTTAACTCAAACTGTTTTGTGGCAATCACCATGAATCCTGGTTATGCAGGGAGATCAGAACTACCTGACAATCTCAAGGTATAATGCAATGTATGCATGGTCTCTTGAGGTTTGTGTAATTAGTTCATAGTTTGGAAGGAAACACTCCATTGGTTTATGTACAATTTAGTACATAGTACTTGACATTTCATGTTGCACATTTCTTAGTAGAGTAAGCACATGTCACCATGTTTATGTTAAATTGTTTGGAGAGAGAATTTGTGATTATGTGCTCACTATTTATATTTGTTTTGTGTTTTCTTAATGACCAATATTTCTACTATTGTCATGATTATTTTTATGATTATAGGTTGCCAAAGGCTACTTTGAAAGAAGTTGAGGTTGAAGCCCAATCTCTCTTCATTTGACAATTTACCATCTTTTGTTTATGTATACACTTCATTTTTCCACACATTCTTGACCGTGAAAACAAATAAAAACATTTCAAACTCTAAAGTAGTATGTATATACACTGTAGTTAATTCCTTGAGCAAACAATCAAGAAAGGCCCCCAAAATGTAGCTAAGCTCAGCTCTCATATTAACAAATGATGCAAGAGTTGGAATTGTTGGTCATGTTTTAAACTGAAATGGTGTCATTTTAGGTGCTGTTTCGTACTGTAGCCATGATGGTACCAGACTATGCATTGATTGGGGAAATCATGTTGTACTCCTATGGATTTGTCGATGCTCGCAATCTATCAGTTAAAATAGTTACTACCTACAAACTGTGCTCAGAGCAGGTTAGTGTAATATATATATATATATATAGATAACATCTGCTCAGTTGATTACAACATTATTCATTTTGTATATTCATTTCCAGTGACAACAGTTCTTTACAAGACTATATTCACAATGACACTCACATTGAATGTTTCTCCTAGCTTTTAATCAATTAGAGGAAGACATTCCATAATACTGTACAAAGTGTTTGCATTTGAGTGGAAAAACGAATTTATTTATCTGTTTATCAATAGCTCTCTTCCCAGTTCCACTATGACTATGGTATGCGAGCTGTGAAGGCTGTCTTGGCAGCAGCTGGCAACTTGAAACTCAAGTATCCATCAGATGATGAAAATGTCCTGTTACTGCGTTCGATAATGGATGTCAATCTACCCAAGTTTCTCTCTCATGACATTCCATTATTTGAAGGGATCATTTCTGACCTTTTTCCTGGGGTATCTCTCCCTAAAGCTGATTATGGCACCTTCCTTGACACTGCAAAAGAGGTTAGTCTCTCTGTTGAAATATCATGTTGCAAGAAAGATGTAATCATTTGTCTTCCTTCATTGCTTAGTTTTGTTTGTTTGTTTGTTTTTTCGGGAGGGTGGTCTATACAATTAAATTATTACCTTACTAAAATTGTCATTTGTTTCTCTGAATATCTTTCCTCTTTATTTTTTAGATATGTGACAAGAAAAATCTTCAAATGGTGAATTTCTTCAGTGAAAAGATTATCCAAACTTATGAAATGATGATTGTTCGTCATGGGTAAGAAGTGAATTCTTTAGATCAATTGTTCTATTATAAATCTTGATTATATAAACCCATGTAAAATAGCATATAAATTTATAGGTACCCTGTAAAAATATTTATCTTTATCTCATAGTTTCATGATGGTGGGGGATCCATTTTCTGGGAAGACACAAGTATTACAAGTACTGGCTGAGACATTAAATGTACTCACAGATAGAGGTTATGATGATGAAAATGTTAACAAGGTAAGCTCTCAATTAGAAAGATATGAAGTTGTCAACTTATATAATGGAATATATCTAGTTGAGTCTTAATGCAATAAATAAAGCATTTCTGATACAAACTGAATGAATTGAGGTATCTTTTTCTTCATGTCTAGCCTTTGCTGAAATTGTAAAAGAGCTAACTGGATTTTCTTCGATCATGAACATACTTCTTTATTGTTTCAGAATAGCATATACTGTAACCTTGATATTAGAGTCTTTCTCTTTCAACATTGCAGAGTGTAAAGGTGTACACATATCTACCAAATTGTATGGTTGCTATACACTTGTACTAGATTGATCAGAGATTATGTGCAGATATACTCTTTTTTGTGGTGGTGATGTTCAGTAGTGATGCAAATGAGACCTAACTGGTTAAGTTAATTGCTTGTACATTGTCTCTAGGTTCACTTGCCCAATGTACATGTATTAGGTTACCTATACTCATGACACAATACCTGTTACTCATTAGGTCTGGTTTCGTGTAATAAACCCTAAAGCTATCACTATGGGACAATTATTTGGTCAGTTTGACCCAGTTTCACATGAGGTGAGTAGTGTTGTTTCTGTTATCTCCAACATAAATAGTCCATTTTACAGTTGCGTGCTTAGTTGCCAAGCCTTTGAACAGGAGTGAGGCTAAGGGTGACCTTGTTATGATACAAACCTTGCTGCTTTTCAAATGCAAATTACTTTATTATCATGCTAATTGGATACTGGTCTCTATCACAACAAGGTCGCCTTTAGCCTCACTCCAAATCAAAGGCTTGGCAACTAAGTACACAACTGTAAAATGGCCTATTAAACTAACTGGTGTGTAAAATTTTGTTGTAAATTTATTACACATACTATTAAGTGTTATTTTTGGAAAAGAAGCTATCCCTTTTAGATTAATGGCCTAAGAGGTTCATTTAGAATCAGACTGAGTTACAGAAGGCAATTAAAAATGGATGAGTTAACTGTAGCTGCATGTTCTGTGATGCAAAAGTTATTCAGCAGCAAGTCCTGTAAAATGACCAAAACCACTTTATTTTGTTTTTGTTTTTTGCTAGAGTTGTTTTCCCACTGAGAATTGTTAATCGATTTTTTTGTTTTACTTCTTTCATAGTGGACAGATGGTATTGTTGCAAACACTTTCCGTGAATATGCAGCAGATCAAACTGATGTAAAGAAATGGGTTATTTTTGATGGACCCATTGACACCTTATGGATTGAGAGCATGAACACTGTTCTAGATGACAACAAGAAGGTTTGTTTTTAAATTTTCCTCTACACTACCTACATGCATACTTAACAGGAGTGAATTGAAGTGATCATAGTTTTAAAGACAGAAGCAACTACATTTTATTTAACCATAAGGATATATTCAATTTATTCACAATATAGTGGACTCTCCTTGGTTCATGCTTTTTATTTCTTTTTCCCAAGCTGTGTTTGATGAGTGGAGAGATAATACAGTTGTCAAATGTCATGAGCTTGATTTTTGAATGCAGGGATTTGTCACAGGCCTCTGTAAGTACTAGTAGAGATAAATAAGCTGGTGAATTGCCCTAAGCATGAACAGTGATCCCTGTTTGGAAATCCTACCATGGCTTTGACATGCCAAGAAACATATATTCTGTTTTTTTAGTTGTTCTGACATCAGATTCTCATACCTTACCACCTCAGCCATACTGAATATTTGTGCTTTAAGTTTTGGAAAGAGGTCTTTATTGTCCTATTAGTCTTGAGCTTGGAAATTTGTCTGGATAGTTTACTTGCACTGTCAAGATGCAAGACTGCAAAAACCTTTGGGGATGTTATTTTAATGTTTATTATTATTATTGTTATTATTATTATTGGTGCTATTATAACTACAGTATACTATGCAATTCCAGTTCTATTGTTACGGGGACATATTTACTGATAATCAGCCCTCCAATCAGAGCTATTTGATATAAAGTATTTGAAAAATTCAAGAGTTCTGTGATTATGATACATGTTATTTCATTAAAGAGTGAACAAATGAGTTGGCCTAAAATTAAAATAAAATTTCTAGGTGTGCTATTGTTTAAACTTGGCATAGATTTTATAATAGACTGTAATGCTTCCATCTGTGTAGCCTGCCACTGTAAGCCGCTGTGGTATGATCTACCTGGAGCCAGCCTCTTTAGGCTGGGAACCTTTGCTACAATCCTGGTGTAACACATTGCCTGAGGTCCTCAACAATGAAAACAGAAAACTTATTTTGGCTCTCTTCCTATGGGCTTTGCCAGCTTGCATCAGTTTTGTTCGCAAGAATTGCAAGGTGAGTTTCACACGTCTTTTCAGAAGTATTTTGTATTTGTAGTCCAATTTTTAATCTTAATTGGCTTCAAAATTTCCAGGGAAATTACCTGTATGTTACCTTATATCTTACATGAAAAAATAAAATTGAGCTATTTCTGAGAATTGTAGTCCATGAAAAAAGTTAACTGCAATATATGTTATATTATGTTATTTATTCATACATACATACATGTATAGACATACTGTATTTAACCTCTGCTGTAGAGAATGGTAGTACTTAAAAGAGCTTGAAATCATGCAATCAAATTAGTAAAACATGATGAGTTAATTTGTTGTTAGATTAACCTTGAGGCTAATTTTAAGGAAAGATATTGGTAGTTGTGAAAGAGAAGTGGAATTTTTCCTAGGTGTGATGAAAACTTTGCCATTTTTCCCTTGTACAAAATTCTTAAAACTTATCAACTATCGCAACTTATTTACAACTTATGTTCTCAAACTTTCAATACTCTTAACCCTACAAACTTTGCCTTCCTGTTCTCCCTCTTCCAGCTTAAATATTAACAGAATTAGAGAAATTTGAGTTATCCTTTTGAGAGTTTGCACTGTATAATGTATAGGAACCTGTTTCCATGCAAGACAGTAACCTAGCTCGCTCTCTGATGAACCTGGTGGAGATTCTAATGAAGGACATCCCAGAGGAGGATAACAAATATGCAAAATCTTGGTTGATTGTAAGTCCATTTTTGAAATTTGAAGAATGCAACCGTAATTTGAAATTTGCAAAGTATTTGTGCATATTACATGTGAACTGTTGAATAAGGTGTATTAAAAAAAATTGTGCCCAAAGTCTTGAGTATGGCCAGTTGGCTGATGGCAGGGCTAGTACTCAAGACTGAAGCTACAGTTTTTCTTAGTAATTGCAGACTTAATTTGCTAAACATGTTTATTTTAGTTAATGCAACGATTTACATTGTACTGATGGAAGTTTTGTTTTCTAATTGTATCACTGCCTCAGACAATGTGACATCTAAAAACTGTTTATAATTTAGTCTGTGTGCACTTTGGGATTCAAAGTGACAAATTTTTTGACACAAAATGTGAACCACCAATTTAAACAGATTTATTTTTAACTTCTTGAAATTAGTTGCAATTAATTCAGTTGGTAAGTTCTTCAAAATTGCACCTCCTATAGAAAATTTGTATTTAAATGAATTTTGTAAATACAACAATCTTGTGTTGGTCCATGAAAAAGGCTAGAATAAGAATTAAAGAACTATCCAACAATTTTCTTGTAGTCATTGTATTTAAATACATTGAACTCCATAACAGAATGAACCATTTCTCATAATTTTCAATTATTTATTTGACTTTTTAATAGGGCCAACACATTTTGTAAGTAACTCTTTCTGAGTGGATATAAGAAAGTTAAGGATGTGCTTTTGTATCTATTTCAGTCCTCTTTCTTGTTTTCCATGGTTTGGTCAGTTGGGGCTTGTGTCGATACAGATAGTAGAGCAAAATTTGATGTATACTTGAAAGACCTGATGGCAGGCAAAAATGAAGAATGTCCTATCCCTTCCATAGTGGGCAAGATCGAATCACCAATTCCAAATGAAGGATTAGTGTATGACTACTTGTTTGAGGTGAGAGGGCATATATTGTAGCCTTTGAAGTCTGTGGGTCTTTGGGCTTTTCTGCTTTCATGAAAGAAAAGAATGCTTTATTTAAAAAAAGGGTTTGAGGTAAAAAAAGGCTTGAAAGGAAGCATTGTAAAACTTTGTATAGCAGCATGTTTTTATGAAGTCATAGCAATTTTTTCCACCTCTCTACCTCAGTGTTTTTCAGTAATGACTATCTAAAAGAGACTTTACAGGGATGTTACTAAAAGCCAGAGTTGGGAACGGGGAATGGAAAAATGAAATGGGAAATTGAAAATGGCATATTAATCTTTTTTTAATTTTATGTTTATTACACAGAATAGAAATTTTTTAGTGATGATAATTGATATCCATGCTTACTTTCAAAAAATTTAAAAGGCAAAATTTAAGGAACAGAATAAATTGATGATAACAAAAGAAGAGATACACGACACCTAAAGAATGATGTAAAATCAAATTTTTATTGGTTTCAGAAATAAGTGATAAGTTAAATGGAATTTGTAGAGGTTAATGAAAGGGCAATTTGAATTTTTATTATAAAATTTATAAATGGGAACTTTCAACGATATTAGCAGTTAAGTGCTTGAATTTTTCAGAACCCAAAGATTAATTTCCATTTAAAAAAGTTTGAGAGGTTTGCTCAGTAGAGAAATTTTGATCAGACAAAGCACTTGCATCAGTTTCTAAGCTAGTGGCTGCTGAAAAAATAAAAAATCATGTCAAAGAATAATTTTGTTTTGATGACCAAAAGATGTGCCAAGCAGATGATGAATCTATCAGGTTTCAAATGGTAGTTTGCATGAACATTGATGGCAAGTTTGCAGCAAACTTCTGAACTTCCAAAGGTTTCCACCAAACATGAGTAATCTCATCCTTTAAGTTTAAACAGACAAATATATTTCTGCGTCAAATGGAGGTTATTTTGTCTATCATCCTTCAAATATTTTTTGCAAATTACGGGGAAAAAGTGTTTATGAACAGTTAACTGTACACTGGGTGGGATGTTCACTTTTCAGTGTTCACTGGCACAATTTTATGAATGAACAAACATGTTCCCTCTTTTTTAACAACCAAAAAAGGCTCTCTCACCTTAAATTAATTTTAAATGAAGACTTAACGTAATGTACGTAGAGCTTGATAATTAGAGAATATCACACAGGGTATACCCTTGATTATGATCCATCAAATATTTTTGTTCCTGCATGGATTGTCTAAACACATCACTTTAGCAAGTATTCCTCAGCTAAGACTGGGAAATATGTGAGGATAATACCCAACTGATACTCCTCAATTTTCAAATCTTATGTCCACTGCAATAATTCTTTGTTTAAGATTTGGTTTAAGATGAGAGAGCATTTTATGGTTGTTATAAAAGAAGGAAAATTTATGTTTGTTAATAAAGTCACACCAGAGAAAACTCAAAGGAAAACATCCTGTGCAGAAAACGGTAAGCTGTTCGTAAACTTTTTTCTCATGTGTTACAAAGTATTTGAAGGATAAGAAACACTTGAAGCTCACTTTTTTTCTTGTCATCAATTTATTTCATTCATTGGATTTTGCCCCTGAATGTTTTGGAAGGAAAACTTGAATATCAATGAAAAAGTATCTTTTCCTCACTATAAAAAATAAATCTAAAACAGAAATAGGAAAAATTTCATTTTCCATTTCATATCCCATTCCTCATTCCCCATTCTTGATTTTCCATTTCCCATTTCCCATTCCCCATTCCTCATTTCCCATTCCTCATTTCCTATTCCTCATTTCCCATTCCTCATTTCCCATTCCTCATTTTCATTCCTCATTTTTCATTTTCCACTCCCCACTCCCCACTCCCCACTCCCCACTCCCCACTCCCCACTCCCCACTCCCCACTCCCCACTCCCCACTCCCCACTCCCCACTCCCCACTCCCCACTCCCCACTCCCCACTCCCCACTCCCCACTCCCCACTCCCCACTCCCCACTCCCCACTCCCCACTCCCCACTCCCCACTCCCCACTCCCCACTCCCCACTCCCCACTCCCCACTCCCCACTCCCCACTCCCCACTCCCCACTCCCCACTCCCCATTCCCCATTCCCCATTCCCCATTCCCCATTCCCCATTCCCCATTCCCCATTCCCCATTCCTCATTCTCCATTTCTGCTTTTAGTAACATTCACTGTGCAGGTTTGATGTTTTAGTGCAGATGTTATTTTATTTGGTGTCTTATTAATGTCTTTCTGTACATACAACTTGGTGACAAGTGTTTTAATAGAGATAAGCCAGGTTTGAAGTTCTTTCCAATTATAAGTTTTTACATTTTGGCATGCACTGGTCACCAAATCATGTGACAAAGCATAGTGTGAATTTGTTTTGTTTCCTTTTGGCTGCCAGGGTCAGTCCAGGCCTATGTCATTGAAACAATGATTATTTCCAGAAACCCAGGTCTCCATGATTAATTTAGCATGTTGATTGATTGTATATTACAGGCATTACATTGAGTTATGCAGATGAAACTTGAAAACTCCCTTTTGTTTGTTATCTAGAGAAAGGGTCGAGGGAACTGGATTCCATGGACAAAAACCATCAAGGAAGGTGTTGCAGGTGGGAAGGGGCAGCAGATAAGTGATATTATTGTTCCCACCATGGACACAGCACGCTATTCATACCTAATGGAGATCATGTTTAACAATAACAAACCACTGCTTCTTGTTGGCCCCACTGGTACTGGAAAATCAGTTTATATCAAGGACAAACTCATGAATGGTATCGACAGGGATGTGTTTATTCCAGCTTTTGTAAATTTCTCAGCCCAGACAAGTGCTAATCAAACTCAGGTGAATAATTTACATCACTATTCATATATTTCACTCATTCACTTAGCTGGTTTTGGGAAACACCCAAATACTTGTACTACAATGAGTAAATCATGTAAAGAGACCTGATGACTTCAGGGTTGAACTTGATCTGATTCATAATTCAGTCTGTGATCCAATTCAGTCTGATCCAGGTTTTGTTGACATCAGTAAATCTCCTTTCAAATCTAATGGCAAAGAATGCAACATTTTATCCCAATTAGACTATATATATTTAGTCTTGCTTCCAACTGAAATTCTTTAGAAATTTGAAAATGTGATCAAGGCGAAGAGGCCTAACTGGCATCAACATGAAAGTATAAATAAATTGTTTCTATTTTAGAATATGTTTTACTACCAATTTTTGGATTTGGTTTCACAAATAAGATCCCCAGCCTTGATAAATCCAATCATCATGGAAAGACTAAATCCAGTAATTGTGTTATTACACATGAATAACCTAGTAAGCAATTATGCCTTATTGAGGTGATAACAAATGTTGTTAAACATTATTAGGATATTATCATGTCAAAATTGGACAAGAGGCGAAAGGGAGTATTTGGACCACCAGTTGGAAAAAGGTGCGAAAATTGTGATCATCATCAACAAAAATGAAACAGTGTACAGTTAACTGTTCATAAACACTTTTTCCCCGTAATTTGCAAAAAATATTTGAAGGATGATAGACAAAATAACCTCCATTTGACGCAGAAATATATTTGTCTGTTCACACTTAAAGGATGAGATTACTCGTGTTTGGTGGAAACCTTTGGAAGTTCAGAAGTTTGCTGCAAACTTGCCATCAATGTTCATGCAATTGTATACTTATCTGTTTTTTAACACATTACAGTTCAATAGCTTGCATTTATAAGAATCTCTTGCATCCTACAGTGATTATCAATAGCATGTTCCTCACCAAATCTGGGGTTGTGCACACCACAGTGTAGTTTTCATGTCTTAGATTGATAACTAAACAGCTTTTCTTCACTGTTGGCTATTTATTAATAAGTTCAACTTTCTGCTGTGCATAAAACATGTATGAAATCCAGATCAAAAAAGGAGAGATAAAGATGAATTCAGTTTGATTCATTGCCTGTTTTCTGTAACTGCTTTGGTCAGGTATTGCTGCTGCTTAAAAAAAAAGCTTGAATCATTGTCTTTTCATTTCATGTGTATCGTTAATTTTGTTTCAGCTACCCCAGTAACACTAGTGGCACACTAATACTCAGAGAATTCAATTTTCATTGCTTTTACAGATTCATTATTTTTGTTGATGATGTAAATATGCCTGCTCTGGAAAAGTATGGTGCCCAGCCTCCAATAGAACTTCTTCGTCAGTATTTGGACCACGGGAATTGGTATGACAGGAAGGACACATCTAAATTGACTTTGATTGACCTTCAGTTTGTGTGTGCAATGGGTCCTCCTGGTGGTGGTAGAAACCCTGTCACTCCTCGTTTCCTGCGACACTTCAATGTAGTATCAGTTGCCACATTTGGTGATGACACAATGCAGAGGATCTTCTCCACTATTGTCAACTTTTACTTCAGGGTAAGGGTTTCATGCCTGTTTCACTTTTAGTTTTTTTTTCCGTGATATTTCTCCATGATCTCTTTAATGAAGTATCTTTTATTTCTATGAAATGAATTAATTTACTCATAAAGTGAGGGTAAATATAGACCATAGAAAGCACCATTTTGAAATACAGGTCAATAACCTGTTTGCATTCATGCCCAAAAGGTGGGAGCCACAACTCATACGTCACAAACAGATGCAGGTTTGGTTAAAAACAAAACTTATGTTCTGAGTTAATAATGCCTTTTTATGAAGCCCCCAACTATACAAATAGATCACCAAGAAATAGAAATAGGAATTAGAAGCTAGACTTTAGTATGTCAAAGGTTAGAGGCCAGGTTCCTAGCAGCAGTCAGAATGACAGTTCCCCTAGTTTTGTTTTGGAAACTCAATTTACAGTAAGTGTCAGTTTCATATGTGCCTTCAATAATTGCACACTTACTTTAAAACCTTTAATTGAAGCAATCTATAATATAGTGTAAGTGAGTTGGCTAGTCAAAAGAATCATTTTGTTCCTTATTGCAAAATGGGCATCATTTGACATACATAACCACAACTGCTTTTTTTTCCAAAAGAACAATGAATTTCCCAATGATGTCTATGCTATGGGAACTATGATAGTTGGGGCCACAATGGAGGTAAAAATGAAATTATCATTAACTTAAGATCTACTTGTAACAACTTGCTGCAGTTCCAAAAGAAGATTAATTGTTATCATAAATGCAACTCATTGATATCTCCCAAAACTCTGGTTTTTAAGAAGATCATGGAAAGGTGAGAGTCCTTGGTAACTGCTATGATACAGTCTATTCTAAGGAAAAGACAAAGAAGGGCATGAATTTTTAGTCTAAGTAATCAAAGAAAATATCATTCTTCTGCACATTTCTGTATTCATTTCATCTTTTTTGTCAGGAACAAATATGATTTTGCTCTTTATCATTATTTTCTTTTTTCTAACTGTTGGCTCTGTCCAAAAAAATGTTTTTTAAATGTTTGCAAACTAGCTATATTTTTAGTTTTAGCCTGTGTCTATCTCAACTTCAGTCAGTAGGTTTTGCTGTATCTAATAACTAAACAGTTTCTAAATTCTTTTTAAGCTTTAAGGATGGTTCAATTTGTTTCTTTGAATTACAGGTGTACAAACAAGCTATGGTGAATCTTTTGCCTACTCCAGCCAAGTCACACTACACATTCAACTTAAGAGACTTCTCTAGGGTCATCCGTGGGGTTCTTCTTATCAAAAAAGATGCCCTAGCAGATAAGAAGACATTAAGCAGGTATAAATATAAATGAACATTACAACTGGAAAGTGTGTTAATTAGAATAGGAGTGAGCTGTGATGCCATATCAAGGCTAGAACCAGGTACTATTATTTTGCAGTGTAACAGAATAGACTTTTAAGGATTCATTCACATTTGTTAAGCTAAGCTTGGAAGTTTGTGTATGGGTTAGTGCATGTCATTAAGAGTTTTGCTTAGAAGCATGACTAGCATTTTCCAAGGTTCTACAGATCCCTTTCACCAGAGACACCAGGCACACAATACCCTTAAACCCCCACTGAGCTATAGCTGTTGCAATTGTATGGTCATTACTTTTATTTTGTGATGCAAGAGTGATCTATGAAAGGAGGTTCCAAGCAGTGTTCAGCTTTTCATCGCTTTTAGTGTCAGGTTTAGTTTAGTTTAAGTACATTGAATAGTGCTCAGTTTTAGAATCATTTCTAATTAGAAAAAACTGTTTTCAAAATGAAAGGGAAACCTTGCAATTCCTTTTCTGGGGATGTTAGAGACAAGACCCTTTTTGAATGGTCCTTTCAGAGCAACAAAGTCAGATCAACTCCCACCAAAAAGTAACCATATAGAATCACTAAAACAATTTGCCTATTAAAGATAGATAGCTTAGAAAACAACTTTCAAATCAACTGTTGTTGTCTAATGGTCCAATTTTTAATTTTTTATCAATTTTCATTTTTTTTTACTCCAAAAAATTAAGTTCCAGCAAAAGAATATTATTTACTTTTTAAAAAAATTTGTCTATGAGGAAAGAACATGAAAGTGAGGAAGATAAATTGGAAACCTCTTCAGTAGGCTTATCCTCCATACTGTTCCCCAGACATCTATGTAACTGACGAGGAGAATTTGTTCAAGAAGGACAAGCTTTTGAAGCTGGTCATCATTTTCTTATGTGGACTGTTGTACTGAATCTGATGATATTTTCTTTTCTTTACTAATTTGTGCAAATCAATGGAAATTTACTACTTACAGGAGTAAGTTCTTTAGGGTGTTCTGAATTACTTACTGCTTCCAGCAATTCTACTTTTATTAAAACCTGGCTCTAGAAACTGTGAAAATCAATAAAAAAATCACCTTTTTGATTTGCTATTTGCACCCCAAATGAAAAATAAGATATTTTTATGTTGATTTCCTCTGCCTCTGTGGCACCTGAAATGAGTGCCAATTTCATTTCAGACAAGGTGGAGTATTTTTAAATTTCTTTTGGATGCTGCTCAGGTCAATTTCATTAGATAATGTTTTATTTCACTTTTTGTAATAAGGCAAAATAGGAAATTCAGTGAGGTTCTCTTCCTTTTGCTGCTTTTTGTGAAAATAATTGCACTTTCTCTGGGGCTTGATTGACACCTGACAAAGTGAAGTGTATGTTTCAGAGTCAGTGAACAGCTGACAAGTTTGTTGTGTATATTTATAGACAAAAAATGTTTTATTTTAGCTAAAATATGTGGACCGAAAAAAGGAGGATGAATTCTATTTGATGTTCCTGGTATATTTTTTGTTTCAGATTGTGGGTCCACGAGGTGTACCGTGTGTTCTATGACCGTCTGGTTGATGATAATGATAGGGCTTGGTTACACAGGTGTGGTCCTGTTTCACTATCGGTTACATTCCTGTCGCTGTTTGGATGTCATAATGATGTTATATTATGTTCATTATATTATCTTGCAGTTTGCTCAAAACAGTTACCAAGGAACATTTGAAGGATGATTTTGACTCATTATTTAAACACTTGTCATCTGATCAGAAAACGGTAACTGTGCCTCAACAGTCCTTTATCTGCATGAGGAATTTGATTTATTACTTAATTTTCAAACAGGAAATTTTCTTGTTTAATTTGTGTGACAATTCACATAGATAGCTATTTTTATTTTTTTTTAGGCATCTGAAGACGACTTGAGAAGCTTGATGTTCTGTGATTTTCTCGATCCTGATGTGGTAAGCTGGAGAGAAGACTATTAAATTACTCTCTAGCAGAATCGAGTAGACTCCAATTGAATTTAAATTAAAATTTGCATTCGAACTTACTAGTTTATGCGGTAATTAGATTTCTGAATTGGGCATTGTGTACTACAAATTAAAATAAAATGGTATGCATTTTACACCCCAAAAGATAGGTGAGGATCGTATGTATCAAGAGGTGAACTCCATTGACGAACTTTATAAGATTGTGGAGCAGTGTCTTGAGGAGTACAACCAGACACACAAGACACAGATGAACTTGGTCATCTTCAGGTCAGCCATGATTTAGTCTTTATTGCATTCGTAAACATTTGGACTTTGTCGACAGCCAAAGTCAACTTTGGCAAGACATCTGAACAGCTTAAGAATTAGTCGTATTTGTGTAGTTAACTTGGTGTAGATTGCAAAAATGCAATGCGAGGTTCTCATTATATCGTGACCAATGTACTTACCTTGTTATAGAAAGAGATGATTTTGCGTCATGTCACAGCTGGGAACAGAGATATAAAATCTCAGCCCAATGAGGAATTGCACTTCACACCTTCACTTTCTGTACTCCAATACTAAAAACTAAGCTACAGTCATTTCCACGGCGAAACATGTCATTTCTAGGTTCTTGCAAAGGTGATCAGCTCACCAAGATGGTAGCTTCAGGAGAAAAGTAGGTTACAGTTCCATATCAGTTTTCCTAATTGTTTGTTATTGGTAGATATGTACTGGAGCACTTGGTGCGCATCAGTCGTATCTTGAAACAGCCAGGAGGAAATGCTCTACTTGTCGGAGTTGGAGGTAGTGGAAGACAGTCTCTGTCCCGTTTGGCAGCAGCCATTTCTGACTTTTACGTCTTTCAACCAGAGATCTCCAAAAGCTATGGTCTTCCTGAATGGCGCGAAGACATCAAGGTTAGTGATGCATAAGACTTCTAAGTAAAACTCCAAGAGCTTTTTATGAGGCTGATTTTCATTAAAGATAGACTGGGAGTCATGATTGTGATAGGAAGCTGAGAGTGATATGATTTGCTGAAGATCGAAGCGACAGAATCACAAGCTGGATGCCAATGCCACTTATGACCCCAAAACTCATGGTCTTGTGAAAACTGTATCCTTGAAGCCATAATGAGCTTGAGGGTCTAGTTGGCTTTGCGACTGGTAATTTTTTCATTTATTTATTTGTTTATTTATTTTTTTAATGTTTTTTTTTACTTCTGCTTGCAACACTATCTATACAGTTTTATTGGATAACAAGCTTCCAAGTTCTACACAGAATCGTTTGAAAATGTGAACCCTCCGACTCCAACTCTATCAAGCTAAAAATTTCATTTACCCCACGAATGACTTCAAGTTTTGATCTTCATCCATTCTCGTGGCTAGTGACAACCAGGCTTTTGTCCTATCTCCTGTCAATGCACAGTTTGTATTTTTATTTCCTTGTATCTTTAGACGCTGCTTAAAAGTGCAGGATGTCAAATGAAGCCAACAGTGTTTTTGTTGACAGACACTCAAATAAAGGAAGAGTCTTTCTTGGAGGATGTGGACAGCTTGCTTAACACTGGTGAAGTTCCAAATTTGTTTGCAGTTGATGAGAAAGCTGAGATCAATGAGGTAACTGCAGTTTCTTTTCTACAAGTGAAAAAATAGTATAAACATCTTTGTCATTTCGACTGGACGTCAGTGACACATAAACATAAATCCGTGACTCAGTTCAGTGTGTACTTATATCAAATTTATGATAAGAGGGGATGGAGTACGTATTTGAGGAAGTGGGGGGGGGGGAAGGGGCGGTGCTTATTTCCCTTTCTTAAATTGTGGCCCAATTCATTTACAATGGCTATTTGAGAACTACCAAATGAACTGTAAATAAATTGTAAGAGTGGATCGTAAAATTTTTTGATGTTGTAACATATAAACTACCTACTAATCGAATTCGAGGTCCTTAATACAGCTTGCAGAAATAGATAGGAAGGCGTTCAATTCAAGGTTCAACAATAGATTTTATTCGAAGTTTCGCAATAAGTGAAGAACTGGTGTTAGCTTATGTAACACTCAGTGCAAGTTTTCTTTTACGTTCAAGTGATAAAGAACTGTAATTTACCCTTTCCCATTTTGGTCATGGGGATTTCTGCTTTAAAAAAAAATCATTCCGTAAGGATTGCCCGCAAACGGTCTTGTTAAGGCCTTGCATGTTCATATGAAATTTATATGTAATTCTGTTTTTAAAGTAAATCTCCCCTGGTCTGTCTGTATTCTGTCCTTCTTTTTCTTTAGAGTGTTCGCCCAGCAGCCCAAGCCAAAGCTGACGATAAGAATGCTGAATTTTCGCCTTTGGCATTGTTCAATTTCTTTGTGAATTGTTGTAAAGGAAACCTTCACATTTTGCTATGCATGAGTCCTATTGGTGATGCATTCAGAAACCGGCTCAGGCAGTTCCCAGCTCTGATCAATTGCTGCACTATTGACTGGTTTCAGGTGATCTCTTACTTGAGCATGTTTATATGTTTTATGTTTACATTGTATCATTCTTGGGCTTGTGGTTCATTTTAAAATCATTTGTTGCCCACAGTTTGAAGCGCCACCAGGATGAGAAGAGCCGTTCTTGCTCTATCTCGATTGTAATATTACTTTTTGCAATTGTTGCCATTACAATACTTCAACTGAATATAATGTCAAATTTGATATTGGGTTAATACAGTGACACTCATTATCACCACCACTGCGCTGTAAGTAGTTAGCTTATTGGAAAGCTCAGATGACATGTATGAGACTACTTGATGGAAAATTACTTTCTTATCTCTGCACATATAATACTGTACATATCATAACAATTATTTATTGGTATTTTTATCTATTTATTTACTTGTTCATTTATTGTAGCCATGGCCTGAAGATGCTTTGGAAATGGTAGCTAATAAGTTCCTTCAAGATGTGGAAATGACCGATAATGAACGTAAAGAAGTTGTTCCAATCTGCCAGTATTTCCATACAAGTGCTCGACATTTGTCTGAAAGGTAATTTTTGTGTGTGTTAAGTTGCTGTTCTTGTTGTTTTGTTTTATTTGCATAACGGTGGTTTATGCGCAGTGAATCATGATTCAACAGGTATGTAGAGCTAAGATTGAGTTCAGCTACTACGCTATCTTTGAGTTTAGTCCTATTTGTGATGTTCACAAATTCCAGCACTGATGTGACCTCCTGACTTCTCCATCTATGGTTGGGGTTTGTAGTCTACGTTAACGTTGCATACAAATAGGCTCTTGTACAAGGTGGAAAACTGATTTGATGTAGATCCACTTGTGATATGCTTGTGTTTTTTTGAAGTTTTGTTCATCAAATCGATGAAATTTAAACCTTGCTAAACACTTCGGTCTTTGATTCTATTTCGTTAGTTGGAAGTTTGATTGCCACGCTGTTTTATTACTATCACGTTACAAAAACTAAAATCTATCCGCAGGTATCTTGATAAACTTGGCCGGCATAACTACGTGACACCCACCTCATATCTGGAGTTGATATCTTCACTAAAAACTCTCTTGGGAAAGAAGCAAGATGAGGTGTGTGTTTAAGCTGAGTATTTTGGTATTAATCATTGACCAATCATAGTTAACAATTACTCCATCAGGGCGCGTTGGATGTGGGAATGGAATAGTTATTTAATTATATTTCATTAAATCCTCAACGTTTGGATAAATCCAACGCTTTTTTTTTAGCTATGCAACAGTTGGCGCAATGCATTTCCATTTTAGGGGACTCGGAAGATGAGTTGATGACCGGAGTTGAGTGAACGAATCAGAACACCAAAAATGCAATATTTGGAGTTGGAAATTTAATAACAATAGTTAGATATAAATCAAGCTTTTGATCTATTTGACCACAACATCACGCTCAGGTTTGCACTGAGTTCCAAATATAGCCAAAGCTAGGCGTAGAAGGACCAGGCACATATTACCTTTAAATAGCAAATTATTCTTAACGGGGAAAGACTAAAAGGTTATTTGTAGAAAAGAGGATGTTTTGACAGAACTATTGTTCATATGAAATTAATATCCTGTAGCATGTCTACCGTCTTTATCAAATCTGATTATCTCGTTTGTTACAGGTCATGCGAAACAAACACCGCTATGAAGTTGGTCTAGAAAAACTGGCTTTTGCAGCATCCCAGGTAGGTTGTATGCTATAGTTGGCCGAGTTTGGAAGTAAGGGGGGTAAGTTTTTAAAGAAACTGTGGTACTGCATCGGTGGGAGTGTATGATAGGGAAATTTAGTATTATCAACTGAGTTGGTAACGTAAAGTGGCCACTTTAAAGAGTTTTAAAGCTAAGGAAGTAGTTTTGCAGACTTGTGCACTAAAACCTGTCTTGTCTTACTTGTATAGGTGGCAGACATGCAGAAAGAGCTGGAGGAATTACAGCCCCAGCTTGTTGAGACAGCCAAAGAAAACAGTAAAATGATGATAGTAAGCATTTGTTCTTTACTTCCAAAAGCGTTTTTTTGAAAGTGGCTGACAGCGGTTAAATCTTAATGCTTAGATTAATGGCAATTATTGGTGTCAAAGATGTGCTATCCAATCAAAACACATCACGGTATTCTCTAATTACACTGAACAATATTTTCAGGTAGAATTTTCTGCCTCATGCCTAAGATTTACAAAATGCTCAGGATAGAATTAGGGCGTGATTTAATGGAAAATAATTATAGTTGAGACATGTTTTGAAATCCAGCTCTTGCATTGACCAATGTGTTAATTACAATTTGCGAACTCTCAACAACCCACCGTCTATTGAAAGAAAAGTGTGATTTTTCTGTTACCCTGTACATTGGATTAATGCTTCAGTCACACTCGTTTAGTGACACTACGCGTTAAAATTAAGGTAAGCATTTTAATCATTGGAACAAATGATATGTGTTTCAAGTGGATATTGCTTTTTAATGTGCCTTATATTCGGGCCGGTTTTGTTTTTGAGTAGATGTTCATTTGATTTGGCCCTCGTTGTTGTGTAGTCGTTTGTTTTCTAGACAATTACAATTATCACTATCTTGGAGGTGATCATTTTTGCTGCCACTATCGTGTTAATTTGACCAGCACCTGTTATGCTATCAAACTAAAATTGCAAGGGTTCCTGGTTGAACATTCTTGAACAAATCAGAAGGGGAAAAATTTCAATCACATTTCCCCTTTTCTAATCACAGTATTAGCTGTAACTTCTCTGCGCTTAGTAAGTTTGGTAATGCTATGTAACCGCACGTGTCACATTAAGTTACTTGTCCTCAACAGGTAATTGAAAAAGAATCAGCTGAGGTTGAGGCTCGTAGTGAACTTGTGAGGAAAGATGAAGCAGTTGCGAATCAGAAGGCATCAGAGTCACAGGCCTTGAAAGAAGAGTGTGAGAGTGACCTCGCGGAAGCTATCCCTGCCTTGGAGGCGGCCTTAGCCGCTCTAAATACTCTCAAGGTATGTGCCTTTATCTCTATTTTAAAGCAGTTGCATGGGTGCCTGAATACCTCACTGTAGATCTCTCACTTTGTATTTTTCTTCCTTCAAAGATTTATTATTACGTAACGTCATGACAAAATATTTATTGGCAATAAAGGACAATTTTAAAGCACATTAAAGCGCTAAAACTTTTTGTCGCTTTAGTCGGCGACACACCAGGCGATTTTATACGCCGATCGCGGCAAATTTGATCGCCACAGATCGCTGCGGACACACTCGGCGTTTATTTTCGCCGTTCGCGACAATGTGGCACTTCAGCCTTGATCTCAGGTTCCATCGGGTGACGTTTAAAGATTGCGCGAATCAATGTAACTAAACAAAACGGCGACAGCGAAGCAAAAAAATTGCTGGCTGCTGCCGTAGTTTTGCAACTACAGCGCTCCAGGAAGTATTCTGAAAAGTGGGACATTAAAGCCAATATAGTCGAAGGCATGGATTTATTGAAACGCAGAGTCCTTCTTGAGACGATTCCTGTTGTTGCTCGACGTTACATCAAATAAGCATGGCTTTTCTGACTACAGTGTGATCAAATTGACTTTTTATTCTCCGGTACAAAAACAATTTTCGATGCCTTTCACCTTTTTGAAAAGTCATGTGATAATATCGCCCAACTTGAGTGGTTAATTGTACGGGCAATTCGCAATGGAAAGGGGAGAAAATCGCAGGAACGGGCAGACTTGGCGAATTCCTGCAAATTTAATCGCCGATATCTGACATGCCAGATATGCAATAAACGATTCAAAATATGATTAAAACCGGTGACACATCTAGCGATTTTATACGCTGATCACAGCGATTGGCGTTTAAAATCGCTAGATGTGTTACCGGTTTTAATCATATTTTGAATCTTTTACTGCAGCCATTTTGTTGCGTTGCTTTCCATTGGTATTTTTACGAATAAACTTTGCCGCCTGAAGCTTTATGCCACCGCACTTTGTGTGTGTTTCTTAAAAATTTCCTTGTAATGAAAAATAGATATATATATATGTTGGCCAAGCTTAGTTTCCTTTATGAAAACATCGTTCCTTGTATGACTGGATATGCATGAGTAATTTGATGAAATTCTGAAACATGGCTCTTGGTGAGAGAAAAGACTTCTGCTTTTTGTTCCTCTAACAGTTTTACATTGAACTGTATCAGAGAGATTTTTCAGTTTTTGTGGTAAAACATACTAAGCCACTTTTTCTTTTAAAGTTGTTTCATAAGAAAGAGTACAATGGTATGTTAACACTTTCCTGAACGTAATAATCTCGAAACTCGACTTGACCAAAAGTGGTTTGTGTTTGACCTTGTAGACACCTGAATCATTAGGTCGGCGGGTTAAATCAAAATTTCGTTTTTCTTGAGTTAGAAACTCTTTTCGTATTTCTTTTCACTTTGAGGGGCTACCTGTATACAAAAAATAGAAATAATTAAGGTTTAATATTTGAGTTCAAAACTAACTTCTCTTTCTTGAGGAGAAATATCTTCTTTTTCAAGTTTCCTCAAACTTAAGGTCCTCAAGACTTTCCCTTGAAAGTGATTTATTTCAGGTTTCTAGGAGTGGTGGAAGCTGGGTATATTTGAAGAAGGCAACACAATTTAAATATCGTTGCTTTTTTTTTACAGCCAGCAGACATAACAATCGTGAAGTCCATGGCCAATCCTCCTGCTGGAGTCAAGCTTGTCATGTCAGCAGTCTGTGTCATGCGTGATATAAAACCTGAGAAAATTAATGATCCGGCAGGAACTGGAAAGAAGATTCTTGACTATTGGGGCCCATCAAAGAAGTTGTTAGGAGACATGAACTTTCTTAACAATCTTAAAGAATATGATAAAGATAACATTGCTGTGAGTAACTATTACCTGTTTTTGTAGGGAAAGTTTTTATAGAGACTTCACCCGTTTCTTCACCATTGAATAGTTTGTAGTAAGTTGACGCTTAACACTTTTAGTTTTTTACGGTGTTAGTGTTTTTTTATGTCCCTCGAGAGTAAATATATCTTATAAGACGTTTGGAGTGTAGTATCGCTGAGTATTTTTACCCGTTATCTGTCTGTTTCTGTTCATTTCTCATAAGGCGGGAAAAAGCAAAGTGGATAGAAAAGCGTAGCGCGCGCAGCCGAATTGTTAAACAAGTGTTTTTTACAGTACATAATAACCAACTGTCCAAATGACCGTACAATATCGCAGGATATTTGTAATCTATTCGCGCGTTATTTGTACTCTACCTTGTGCAGTTGGATAATAATTGTTGATATTGGAATATTCACCGCTAGTCATTCCTTTACTTAACGTATCTACCTTATGTGACCCTCTACACACTAAAAACTTTCAGTGCTTTTAATTGTAATTTGTTCTGATAGCTTAAAGCTGTATAAATGTCAACAGACATTATTTACTCTAGTTTTCCATTTCAGTTTCATAGAAGGCCATTCGGGAAATCATTTTTTTTTTAATTTTAAAATGCTGTTAAATTCATTTTAGGCCATTTAAGGTTAGTCTTGTATTTTAGCTTATTGCAAATAAGTTCAGCTTGTCGCAAGTTTCGGCGTAATAGCTTAATTGGAATAAATCCCCCTGTAATACAGGATGAAAAGTATGCTTTAGTAAATTGAAACTTACTGTTTGATCACTACATCTCAATTTTCACCCATTTGCTGACGCGCCTATGTTTTACTTTATTTCATTTTGGCCTCCAGGTGCACATCATGAGTAAGATCAGAAAAGAGTACATTCCTAACCCAGACTTCGATCCACAAAAAGTGCGCACAGCCTCTTCCGCGGCAGAAGGGTTATGTAAGTGGGTTCAAGCTATGGAAATATATGACAGAGTTGCTAAGGTAAGTCTCTTTAATAGACTATTTTTATGTCGGACCCGGTTGAGAAGGGAGGGGGAAGGGACCTTCAAAAAAATTGTCAGGGATATTTAGCGGAGGGATGAGAAGAGACTTACATTGTACCTGACTGAAGTTAATCTTTGCGACAAGTGAACAAACCTAGCAACTTGAAATTCGCTTGCAACAGGATTTAAAATGAGTAGCCAGTATAGTAAAAGGAGATCTAAAAATTAATACCCACCTGGAAATCTAAAGCCAGACGCCTCACAGTTGCCAGAAATAAGAAAATTATGTTTAGGTATCTGATAGGCCGAAATTAAAACTTGGAATCAGCTCCTTTGAACTCACGTTGTGTTTGCAAACCAAAGTTCACCGGAAATGTTGTACATTTTCCTTGTTTTCATTTCACCTATAATTAAACAGTCAGAGATGGATGGGTTCTTTGAAAATAAATGAAAAAAAAATTGATGTAAAATTAGTTCTCTTTAACTGCTAAATATACATATATATATATATATACTTTTTTTTTTCTTTTAGGTTGTGGCGCCTAAGAAAGCTAATCTAGCCGAAGCAGAAGCATCCCTTGCAGAAACTATGAAAATTTTGAATGCTAAACGTGAAGAACTGGCTGAAGTGGAAGCTAAACTGGCCAATTTGAAGCTTACATTTGCAGAGATGACAGACAAGAAACAACAACTGGAGTTTCAGGTTTGTAAGGATGTTTACTTCTGTAATTACTAAATGTTAGAGAAAGATGTTTTTCGTCTTGTCACGAGCGTATGACAAAGAAAAAATTCTGAGTCCCCATGAGGAATCGAACCTCTGAACCGTTCGGACCGGAGGTCTGAGGTTCGATTCCTCATGGGGACTCAGAATTTTTTCTTTGCCCCACGCTCGTGACCAGACCAACAACATCTTTTTCTATTTCTTTATCGAGCTCAAAACATACTATCTCTCTTATTCTAAATGCTAAGTATTGCTTTAAATATCTCTTGATGTCGATTTTACTTTCACCATGCTAGTCATTGTTTTAAAAGTTCCAAAAGAAACTGTAAACTTTTTTTTGAATGCGATTCACCCTGGTTGTGCGATATCATCTGTGCTACTAAGTAGTTTTTTGATGAGACAGTATAGAATTCTTTCAAGAAATGGTCTGAAGTCAGGAGCAACAACTGATCTTGTAATGTGTTCCCATCAACAGTCCTTTTCAGTACCACTCCCTCACGGACGATCAGACCACGCGATCAATTACGAAGATGTTACCATGTGCAATCGCTATGTGTAACTTAAGGAATTTGCTTATTTGTAGGTCGATTTGTGTGGTAAGAAACTAGAAAGAGCAGAAAAGCTTATTGGTGGACTCGGTGGTGAGAAAGATCGCTGGTCAGCAGCTGCAGCTTCTCTTCAGGATGTGTATGATAATCTGACAGGAGATGTCCTCATCTCCTCGGGAGTCATAGCTTACTTAGGAGCCTTTACAGCTGGCTTCAGAAAAGAGTGCACTCAAGAGTGGACCAAGATTTGTAAGGTACTTATCAACGTCCAGTTATTGATTGGAAAATTTTTAGAGAAGAATTAGTTAGAAGCAAGAGGGAGGGGAATGGCAGTGGCAATGGAGTGTTAAAACTTAGTGTTACCTGGGTGTTCACTGTCACGACCTGCATAAATGGTTACGTGCCTTTTGTTTACGCTTATTTTTTCCTTTTTCGTCATTCAGTCCAAGAACATACCTTGTTCAGATGACTTTTCGCTCAGTAAAACATTGGGTCAGGCCATTAAAATCAGGGCATGGAATATAGCAGGTCTACCAACAGATTCTTTCTCCATTGATAACGGAGTCATTGTGGATAACACAAGGAGATGGTATGTTACCTTTCAGTTACAGTTTACAATGTATCTAAAGAAATATCTTTCAACCTGTCGTCTTCCTGCTTGGTGCTGCTGGCTAGATCCTTGTCTTTGTTCTGATAGTGTATGCAGGACGCATGCCACATTAGAAATCTCGTAATGGCCTGGCTTACCGCAATCTCTGTAGCTCAGTGGCAGAACATCGGAGCACGAATTCCGAAGACCTGAGGTTGAATTCCTCATGGGGACTTAGAATTTTTGCTTTTTTCCACGCACGAGACAAGAAGAAAAACATCCTTCTTTACCTCACTACCGTGCTTAAAATTTACCATATTTCTTTTTCTATTACGGTGGTGTTTGGAGCATAGAGTAGTAAGTAAGCCTTTATACGGGCCCAAGTGGCCCATGGGGCAGGGGCTTAATTCCGGTTTTCTTAGCATGAAGCGGTTAGGAGTATTGCTATTCCCCCCTGGATGGGCTGGTAGTCCATCGCAGGGCTACCCTCAGCACATTTGTTGGTACCCATTTGTACACATGGGTGAAGAGAAGCACTGTGAGAGTAAAGTGTCTTGCCTAAGAACACAACACAATGACCCCGACCAGGCCTCGATCTGGAGTCAAGCGCACCAACCATGAGGCCACCGCGCCTCCACTGTTTGGAGCATACATGGATCTAATTCTGCAACAAACTAGCCTGCTTCTCTTTTGCACACAAGACTAACTGCACATAGAAAAATAATCATATCTGAGAATGAATATCATGCAGGAATTTGTTTGCGCTGGGAGAGTGAATGAACCACCTTCTTGCTGAGTTAAAACTTGAAGCGAGTAAAGCTGAAGATACAGTTCGCCGATGAGAAAAAACAATGGCTTTGTTATTGTCTATTATTGCAGGCCGTTGATGATTGACCCACAAGGGCAAGCAAACAAATGGATCAAAAACTCTGAGAAAGATAACCAACTTTCAGTAAGTAATTTCCATATTGGGTGCTGATGAGTAAACCATCACATTGGCACTTCCTGAATCATATGTGGAAATTTCATTTACAACAGTTAAATTTTGCACGAAAGGTTTTTCTTGTGTTTTTGAGGTTTTTTTAATATAAAAAAATCACTCTATGTTAGCATGTAGAATGGTATGTAGCTCGCACCTATCAGATCGCCGCATTTGGGTATGTATCTTGCGTCGATCAGATTGCTGCATTTGGGTATGCAAATCGCACCAATCAGATTGCCGCATTAGGGTATGTATCTCGCACCAATCATATCACAGCATTTTTATATCTTTCACAAATCACAGCATTTTTATATCTTTCACCAATCATAGCGTTGAAGGTATGTAATTTGCACCGACCATATCAAAGCTTCCTTGCGAATTATGTCATGGAATCAGGGGGCTGTGCTGAAAGAATAACATAAACCATAAAATTCGGGCTAATTTTGATAAGTGTAATGGTTTGTGACCGTCGTAAGAGCCCCCCTCGATAAAGATCGAGGTTTAACGGGATATGAAAGGTTTGCGTTTAACCTTTTTGCATCATTTTAAGCTAAAACGTATTTTTTCCGCTCCGTTACTCGCAACTCACACGCCAAACAACTTGCATTCCTTCACGCACCATGAAAACAACGTCCAAAGTCCAATCAGAACATACACAATCATCGCACTACATGAGCATTAGGTAATTTTTCACGTGCTTGAATTGTATTCTACCAATCAAATTCCATTTTACCAAATTAGACTTCGCTCCATCACGTGTCATTTCCTTGTAAACAACCTGCATTTAATCACGTATTCTGCCATCGTTGTCCAACTCTGAAAAAAATTCACATGACACTAAATGCAACTGACAGTAAAATTTCCACGCAATTCTCCCGCGTTTTGACCTTTTCTACGAATAAAATTGGCTTTTAGCTACATTGAACTTAATCCAATCCCGTGTTAATTCCTTGTAATCAACCTGCATTTATCAAGTATTTCACACACGGAGGGCAAAGTCCAGATAGGCAACAACCAATCGAGGAGTCCTCTTTGAAATATTATCCTTTTCTCTTGTTCAATGTATCTTCACTTATTCGAGATCGCAATATATCTTTGGTTAGGGTTTTTTCCGCTCCGTTACTCGCAACTCACACGCCAAACAACTTGCATTCCTTCACATACCATGAAAACAACGTTCAAAGTCCAATCAGAAACATACACAATCATTGCACTACATGAGCATTAGGTAAGCTTTCACGTTGCTCTCTTCTTTTGGACAGCCACAAAAATATGATTGCTATTAAAAAACTTTAGGATTCCCTGTAAATTTCAAAGTGTTTAAACCCATGGGTGAAGAAGTGGCTGTTTGAAGAACAAAACTGGATTGAAAAATTCTACAAACATCAGTATTTTTTCCTTTCTGTTACGTTGTTTAGGAAAACTTGAATAAAGTGACTTGATGCCCTTTGTGATGCCTTAATGTACTGTAGTAGCAGCCCATTTAGAACCTTTTTTTGTTGAATTGGTAACCACATCCCTGCCAATATCATTTTCTTAATGTCCTATTATTAAGTGTCCCTATTTGTCTTCGGTCCATACCATTTTCCGCTGGGGTGTCAGTTTGTCTTTAAATCAGGTCATTACATTTTCAGCACTCTTTGGCGTATGTTAGTAAATAGGAGGATTACTGTAGATGTATGCAATTAATCATTCTTGCATTGCCCATGGTAGAGGTCAGCATTATTCTACATGTGTAATTACACAAAAGGTCTTCTTATAGTTATGTTACACTTGAAATTTACTTTCAAAACATTTTCCAGGTGATCAAATTAAACTGATGCTGACTACATTCGTACTCTTGAGGAAAACAGCATCCAGTGTGGGAACCCCGTTCTTCTTGAGAATGTAGGACGAGGAAAACTCGACCCCCCGATCTCTTCAGAAACCTCTGGCTGACTAAAAGCAGACGTTTAAACAAGGTTATGAACCAAGGTTCTTCTTACATTATTATTGAAGAAGGTGTGCTTAACAGTTTTTTGGGCAACAATTGCCGCCCCGGTTGTTTGTCAACCAAAAAGATAATCCCATCGACATCGTGTTTTCTTAACGTTCTTCGACGGGCATTATACACCAATTAGCACTTGCATGACCAGGGGACATAAGTGCTCAAAGTCTTGAGAATTCAAAACATGAACCCTTAATGTGCATGCAATTTGCAGGATTTAGAGACTTCCTTTATAATAGTTATTCGTGTCAGAAGTCTGGTGGATGAGTAAAATTACAAGGCAACTTGCAAATTAGAGAGAGAAAAAAGCATTTCCTCAGGGAAGTATCGTGGACCTGATGAAAATCGTGATGTGAGACTAGCTTTGTTATGAACGAACTTAATTTGATGGTATAATACTTAGCGATTAAAAGTGCCTTTCATTGTAGGTGCTGTGTAAGTGCTTACGTTTGGGTGAAAGTGGATTGAGTATTCCGATGTACTTTCGGTTCTATGTCACAACCCAAAGCTGCGGGAATCCTCACTATTTACCTGAAACTATCCACGAAAGCGGTCTCATTGCTTAAACTTCATGATCACTCCTGAGAGGCCTGGAAGACCAACTGTTGGGAATTGTTGTCGCCAAAGAAAAGGTTATGTTTCATAGATTATATTATAAAATTCCGTTGTATATAAACGTAAACCCTTTTTTCACTCATCGACTTTGCCTTTTTTTGGACCTGACCTTGAAGAGGAAAGGACAGGCATTAATACTGCAGAGTGCTGCAAACAAAAAAACAGCTCGAGGAGATTGAAGACCAAGATTCTAGAAACCAACTTTCCTCTTCTGAAGGAAACATCTTGGAGGGACGAGACAGCCATTACAGATATTAGACGCATCTAAGGTAAGACCCATACATTATCTGTGCACTGCATAATATTTAAAAAAATGATCACTGCTTGCTAAGGTTATTCCCTAGTATTTGCACAGGGCATTCTGTTTAGCGTTGTAATAGCCCGTGCAGAGTTTAAGATTAATAAATGGAAATAAGGCCGAGTGGAGTTCGTCTGTGATCGTACGAGTGATAAACAAAAGACGGATGACTGCGAAAACGGGGAGGTCCGTTTTGACAATCACGAGTATGATTACAAAACCGAGTTGGATCATAAACATTATAATTTCCGAAAAAACAAATACATTGTAGGGAGGAATATCTCGATAGAGACAAAAGTATTAAAGTGAAAAAAAACTCGCCAATTCCACATTCTTGTTGAGGTAAAGTAGCTGTTGCTATGGTTATTGTGATTTATTCTGTCATTGGTGGATTTAGCTGATGCCATAAGACAAATCTGAAATTGTTCCTTTTGATTATTACAGTTACACCTACTATTATTTCAAATAATTTAGACCAAAGCTGTGCTTCTGGCTTTACAAAAACGTAACGCAAGCCAGTGGAGCAAATGGGCCCTAAATGGGATACACGTTGCAAACATTCATTCATTACCTTAGAGTCAGCTACATGTCCTGAAAAATGTTCGATGTGTTATTCATAGTAAATGTTTGAAAATCGTAGGAAATTCACTGGGAACATTCATGGGAAAATCAGAGAAGGACATTACGTAAACTCCTTTTCCTCAGTTTACTAAACGGATACCACGTTTCTTTTTTTCTCGACCAAACCCCCTCACCTCATAGATTTTTCATTGCAAAAAATGGTCGGACGATTGATCAAAACGGTGGGAATGTGAAAATTTGATGCCTCGAAGATTTATCATCTGCAAACCCCATTCTCAAAATTTTTCTTAATTTCGCTGGTTTTAAACATTGAATGAACCAATTTCCTACGAAGGAAAACTGATTAAAGAGCCAATGATTGCAGGTTACTCTCTGATGAGATTTCAAAGAAGGCAGGAAGGTAAATGTGTCTCTTTGGTTCATAAAGAGCTTATTATCACTATTGTTATTGACATGAGTTATCACTCTGCCACAAACGGCAGCAGGTTTGCCATCGATAGATGAAGGAGTAAGTACCCTACTTCTCCTTTTTCTGTTTTCAATTTAATTCTTTTGTTCTGTCTGAGGAGTAGGTTGTAAGTTATGTTAATACAAATTAAACAATGTGTCTTTCGATTAGATTGAGCAGAGGAGACCCGAAAAACTAAGATCAAACGAGTCACGACGCGGGAGTATAACCCAATAGCCAGCACATTGCATCAGGTCTTTTCTTTTTTGTTTTTTTCCATATAAAATAAATATGATCTACAAACATATTGATCCCATGTTACCAGTCTTCGCTTACCTGGTTTGTTAATCTCTTCCTTAACTCCATACATGACAGGGTTAGTACATTTTGAACATTGCGTTGGTGATTAGCATGCAATTTATATTACTTTTTGTGGTGTTGACTAAATTAAATGTTATTGAATTATATGGCATTTAAATTTGGGAAAATAGATATAAACCTGTCAAACCAAAAAAGAGAACATAGATGGTTAACGGTGCCCAACCTTTATTTTCTTATTTTTACATGTAGGCTTCAAGTCTTATTGCAATTGCTGCACAAGGACAACGTATTGTTTCGTTGTTTTGTGGTAAAAGAAAGTTTGGTAAAGCTTTTTCTGGGGTCGGCAGCCTCGGCTTTGGTTTGGCTGACATAATCTGTGACTTAATAGTATTTCTGGCTATTTTCATAAAACTGAATAATTCTTTTATATATTTTGTGCTTTGTATTCTTTATCGTTTATTATTATGGTATTTATTCTTTTTAGCGACGTACATTGGACTGTGTGCTGATGTTTGTGTTCGTTTTCATTCCAGCAACAAATCGAAGATCTTAGAGCGTCGATTTGCGTTACCTGAGTGATCACTTTACCTACAATCTGTACTGCAACGGGTGTCGATCACTATTTGAAAAAGACAAACTTCTTTTCTCTTTTGTGTTGTGCTGCAACATTCTGAAGTAAGTTCGACGTTCAATGTTGCATTTTTCTTATTTAAGTTAGAAAAATCATAAGCACATGTAACCATTTCACGACCGAGGGGCGATTTACTAAAACTTGATGTGTAGCCACATGGATAATCGTCGTATGTCGTGTTAAACTGCCTCTCGTTTGTAACAGGGGATGAAAGAGAACTGAAAAGCATTTTGCGTATAGTTCGATCTAAAACTTGCTGGGAACCAGCTGTCAATCACTGTCATGGTGATAACACATCTTGGGAAATAACATCACTCGAAGGGAGAGAAAGGCCAGTTTTAAGCTTTCTGTCCTACGTAAGTTTACTCGAATTACACTATCTACCCTGACTCTCTTGTATTTCTTACCGAAAACCTCTTCGTTGTTAAATTTGTTGTGATGTATGATTTGTGTAACAGTGATGCACTGTGCCTTGTTTCTGGCATTGCGAGTGATATCTCCGTCATGTCGCCGTCATCAGTGTCGGCAGTGAAACCTTCTCTTAGCGTGCGTGCCCTACCAGTGGGTCTGGAGCATTTCACTGTTTAGTGATTTTTACCACCATATTTGATATCTATTTTCTTCTTATACCTGCTTATTTTCGAACACTCAAAATTGATTGTTAAAAACTTTTGATTGCAGCTCAAAGAATGAGATTGACATGGAAGAATTCATGTTTTTCTTGACTGGTGGGGTAGGCCTGGAAAACAAGGTAAGATGCGATCGATCAAATTCCATATCTTTTTAGCTTATTATCGTTCATTAGAAAATGATGTTTGTCTTTTGGCATTGATTCATCGCCATTGTTTTTCTTTACCCAGCACTTTTCCTCCGTCGTTTTTCGTGTACTGCAATGTTCCTGGAGGATTTTCATTAAACGTTTGCTTTTTTTCAGCTGGAAAACCCAGATCCTTCTTGGTTGTCAGATAAAGCGTGGGATGAACTCTGTCGAATGTGTGACTTGCGTGGCTTCAAGGATTTCAGGTTTGTGAATGCATGAAATCGTATTGATTGAATTTTCTCTTTTCAAAATTAGGATAATCCGTTTGTTTTTTTTAAAGCGATGGAAAGTGAAAACACGTCCTAGAACCGAAAAATTGTCCTTCCTTTTACTAGAAAATAATAAAAAAAACGTCTTACTCTACAGAAAAAGTTTTGTTGGTAATACGCACGAGTGGCGCAAGATTTATGACAGCAAAGAACCTCACCGGGCTCCTTTTCCCGCTCCATGGTCTGAACAACTGACTGACTTCCAGAAAATGATGGTCATTAGGTGCCTCCGGCCTGACAAGGTAATGACGTGCCTAGTAAATAGCACTTTATCATCCATTATTTAGATAAACAAAAAAGAAAATGAGAGAGCGAAATCTTCAAAAGAACGAAAGCAAACTACAAACGTTGGAGGTGATTTTATACGATTTTGTGGGGTTAGTAGTTAAATCAAATAGGAAGTAGAAATGTTGCAAAAGAGTTGTAAACAGTGAACCATTTGGATGTAATAGTGTTAAGGTTATACCCATAGTGCAGGGGAGACTCTTTTATCTATCTGGCATTTAACAAACACACACACACATACTCACACACATGGCGTCACCATGAACAACGTTGCTTCGTTCTTCTATAAGACAAAGAGAATTATGTTTCCCTGTGTCTGTCCAGTACTTGATCAATGAAGACGTCGAACAAAGATGATTGTGATCAGTGATACACTCCCACTCGTTCCCTTCGCATTTTGACGTCATCTCGTTCTGTTACTGAACAAACCCACAACAACATGAAACAAATTTGTTAATTATAAGCTTCAAGAACCTTATTCAACCGACTATCTCTTCTCGACTAGAAACTGAACATTACGATACTACTTTACACACAGGTTGTGCCACTTGTAACGAACTTCGTGGAAGACAAGCTTGGGAGTAAGTTTGTTCAGCCCCCACCGTTTGACTTGGCTAAGAGCTACGTTGATTCCAATTCATGTGCCCCACTTATTTTTGTATTATCTCCTGGAGCTGATCCTATGGCAGGTTAGTGACCGGATGTGTTATTGACAATTTTGAATTATATCACTGGCTTTCTACGCAAGTCTTTATTAGTGAAAGACTGTGGTCTGTCTGTCTGTCTGTCAGTCTGTCTATTTGTTAATTAATTCAATTATTTAAACCATGGTTTTGTTTTTAGGCCTAATGAAGTTTGCAGCAGATAAAGGTTTCAGTGGGGACAGATTTAATGCGATTTCCCTCGGACAGGACAGGTATTTCTTTTGTATTTGATTGGTTTTCAGCGTTGGCTCGTAGTGAACGTGTTTTCGCAGATTAGATTCCTTTTTAACCGATTTTGTTATAACCGTAAATATTTCTTTCCTTATCTCATATCTTGCCTAATGAGCAGTCAGTTTTCATGTGGGTGTCGATTCGTTCTGTGATTGGTTCAAGGAAGTTGCACTAACATCTCAATCAACTAGATGCAAAGCGAAACCAATGGCTACCTAGTCATTAGGGTTTCCCGCGCTTCAGGCATTTTACTTGTTTTTGCACTGAGTTCTCACTAGCTCTCGATGATATTTTCGCGTTTAGCTTTGGTTTTATTTTAACGAAACTCACTCGAATGCGCCTGAACCCACATAATCTTAAGGGATGTGTAAAAATTATCGCATGCATAACGCTTTTTGTCAGGGGCCTGTTGCCGCTCGTCTCATAGAGAATGCCGTCAAGGATGGAACCTGGGTTGTATTACAAAACTGTCATTTAGCAGTTTCGTGGATGACTTCACTTGAGAAGATTTGCGAAGACTTGTCTCCAGAGAATACTCATCAGGACTTCAGGTTGTGGCTAACAAGTTATCCCTCTGATAAGGTAACCAGAAAGGCCAAGGACTATCAGATTTAGTGGTAGTGCTAGCGTTGATAGTTAAGGTTTCGTAGTGGAAGTTATTGACTATTTGTAATCATTCAGAACTTTACTCTTTCCCCCGCTCGTCACAATGGCTTACCGTTATCTTTGTTGGGCGGCTCAGCTCAAATTTGCAAACCTCCATATAATATGTCTCTATCTCAAAATCACCAGAGATCCTGTTTTGTAGTATCTCCAGTAGTCAGTAAGACTGGTGCATAGACGTGCTTGCTTGGATGACCCTCTTAACTTTTTACCATGTACTGGTTAGTTTCCAGTTACTGTACTTCAAAATGGTGTAAAGATGACAAATGAGCCCCCAACAGGATTGCGCCAGAATCTCTTGCAGTCCTATCTGAGTGACCCAATATCTGATCAAGAGTTCTTCAGTGGTTGTGGGGCTAAATCTGCGGTAAGCAAGCAACACTTGAGAATTTTCCTAGACAGCTGTATTTGAGCCATGGAATGAAACAAGTGTTAGAAAAAATGTTCTCAGTTAATGTTACATTCTCCGACTTTCGTTGTTGTCGTTGTCAGTCTTCACTACCGATAGTAAACTTGTAGCGTTGTGATGAAAGTAGCGAGGTTCTTCTTTTCAGGAACAATCAACCGTAAACGTATTTTACCTAAGTGTGGCACCTGGACGTTCAATTTTAAGTATTGTATTTTTCCCATTCAGGTCTGGGAGAAGCTTTTGTTTGGTTTGTGTTTCTTCCACGCTTTGGTACAAGAGAGGCGAAAGTTTGGTCCCTTGGGCTGGAACATACCGTATGGTTTCAACGAGTCCGACTTAAGAATCAGCGTTAGACAATTACAGGTTTGTACAATGAAATTCAAGAACGGTTGTAGGTTGCTCGTAAGTTACTAGTGTTTTTGTTTTCTCAGATGTTTATCAATGAGTACGAAGAGATTCCGTTTGACGCCATTACTTATCTGACTGGGGAATGTAACTATGGAGGCAGAGTTACTGATGACAACGACAGGTATGTAATGAAAACCTTTCCAAAAAATACCTATAACTATCTGGACATGTGTGCATTTACCGGACGTTTTAATTAATACTTATACCCTTTTGGCGGGATTTAAAACGTTTAATTAAGTAAAGAAAGGTTAAGAATTTGTCACTAGGTCGTTGAATGATCATGCTCAGCAAGGTTGGTTGCATGCGGAAAGTGTGCAGAGCATGAGAGAGCCGTAAGAGTTGCTGGAGACACAGCCGAGAGTAACTCTATCTCATAAGTTATTGTTGTTGTTATTATTATTATTAGTTCCTCTATTGTTATTGTTTTTATTATCATCATTTTTGTTGCTGTTGTTGTTTTGATGGACAGCTATATTGGCGGAAGAAGACTTCAGTGTGCTGGTGACAATTTCTTCGCTAGTTTCTTTCATTTATTGTTGAAAGCATTGCATCTCGCGGTCAAAGTGCCGGGATTTATCCTGCAAAATGCAACTGCATGCGTCATGTTATGTACACACAGCCTACCATAAAGATTTACAACTTGATGGCACAATAGGAATTAGATGGGACAAGCGCGCACGCTATGATGTCAAGAAAGATAAAATCCTTTTTTCACGTATCGTAGTAAATATATACCTAAATTCACCTTGTAAATTAATACCTCGAAAATTTTAAACAATTCACACAAGCGTCATCATGGCTGTTAACTGTGTTTTCATTTGGTGGTTTCAGACGGTGCCTTATGAGTATCTTGGCAGACTTTTACACTTCGGAGATTGTACAAGATCCTAAGTACAAATTCTCACAAAGTGGCACTTACTACGCTCCTCCAAAAAGTTCATACGATCAGTATGTAGAGTTTATCAAGGTAAATTCTTCTACCATAGTCTTGAGGATTAACTAGTATTGAGCCAGAGCGGTTAACTGAAGCCTCTTGTGTACTGTAGGAACTTCCCTTATCCCAGACCCCCGAGGTCTTTGGGATGCACGACAATGTGGACATTTCCAAGGAGCTGCAGGAAACTAAACAGGTTTGTTGCTCATTTTTTGAAGATTTTGTAGTTCTTAAGCACAGCTATGAGCTTGTGTGGAGACCTCGTTTCTAGCGACAGGAATTAGGTGACATTTCTAGGCAGGCTGAATTAAGGTAACGCATGTATTTAAACTTGATTTCAACCGTCGTCTTATTAATGTGTTATAATAGTGAAAAACGTTTTATGAATCAACAGCTGTTTGACTCTGTATTGCTGACTCAGTCACAAAGCGGCGAAGGAGGAGCTGGCAAAAAGTCTGATGACGTATTGTTGGAGATTGCTAAGGACATCTTGTCCAAGGTAAGTACTCACTGAGCGTGAAAATGTGGAAGACCCAGTGATCAACATGTTGAAAACTAGATCGAAGGAACCGAAAGAGCTTTTTAATGACCTCTCCTAAGCTTGGATGTTCTGTATCGCTCAAATCGATGTAAAACTTTGTTTACTTTGGCGATTCGCATCATGGGACCCTTCTGAGAGTCTGTGTCTGCGTAGTGATCTATATTAAACCAAATTACTTCTTGAAGATTAGATGTTCCTGAACAATACCAGTACGATCATGTAGAACCATGGAAGCAACTTAAATGTGCCAGCGATAATCAATGAAAAGTTATCTTAGGCGACATTTTTCCTTAATTTCTCTTGTATTTCCACTTTGAAGGCAAAATACAAACTGGCAAAAAATCCTATAATAGGAAATATATCTATGCCTCCACTCGGAAATATTCTGGATTTTCCATCAGCTTATGAAATAGTTGTTCGTTTCTTGTCTTCTGCGAATAATTTCCAGTTGTTATCAAGGCAACAGTCAGAGAGTATCCTTCGTGGCTGAAACTTTTGTTGGATGAGAAAAGATATGGAGATTCAGAAAGCGTTTGAGAGACTTAAATTCATTACACTCTTGACAATGTTTTCAGCTTCCAAAGGATTATGACCTGGAGGTGGCTCTTCAAAAATATCCAGTCACATACGAAGAGAGTATGAACACTGTTCTGGTTCAAGAGATGGAGCGATTTAACAAGTAAGTCACTCTCTTGTACTTAGCTGGAGTTCTAGCAGGTAAAGGTTCGAGTTATTTGTTTGTATGTTGTGTTCTCAGATTGATGTCAATAATCAGAACAAGTTTGCAAAATCTGCAGAAGGCTATAAAAGGCTTGGTTGTCATGTCATCAGATCTGGAGGCATTGGCGAGCAGCTTGCTAGTTGGAAAAGTGAGTCAAAGTCATGCTCAAACCTTGAATCCACCATATTTTTCGTGTTTGTTTTTGTTTTTTAATTTATTTTTGTTTGTTTGTTGTTTTTTTTTATGTAGGTACCTGAGATGTGGATGAAGAGATCATATCCCTCTCTTAAACCTCTCGGGAGTTACATCAATGACTTTCTAGCCAGACTCAAGTTTTTACAGGTATTAAAATTGGAAAACATAGTATTCAGCGTATATTATTTTTCTCGGAAATTACCCAAATGGAGAATATACAATCACAAAGGTAAAAATCGACATTGGTTATTCTTAAATTAAAACTTAGTTGAAAATTATAGTTGATTCTCCAATTTGAAATTTGGAGTATCTGGGCAAGATTTGGAAGAATTAACGTATTTTTACTGGTTTGCTGGGTTCGAAAATAACTGAGGTGATAATGATTTCCTCCTTAGGACTGGTTCGACAAGGGGAAACCAGTTGTGTTCTGGATATCCGGGTTCTTCTTTACACAGGTAGTGTACAGTTTCTCAGTTTTTTGTTGACAGTCTTTTATATTAATGAATGAGGTAGAATTACAAGCTCTTTAGCAACCAATTGTACTGGTAATGGACTGTGTAATATGGCTGTCAAGATGTCCTTTTTCTCATTTGGTTACAAGCGCATTAAAGACTGCATCAAACATCATTTGGCTTTAAGAAAAACCAGTAGTGGAAATACGGTATATCATTAAAGCATGCTACTCTTTCCAAGTGAGTGTGGAATATGTCTGCTTGATTTATCCTACATTTTGAGGAGCACAGATAACTGATTACGATGCAAAGGTCATGGGAATTATTTTGTAGACAGAGGATGATCAGGAACTCGGTGAATGTCAGCATATTTATTTAAGTTGTTCACCGCGTGATTCTCGTCATTCTTTACTAAATTTTATTCCATAGGAATTATTGACTCCGTCTCTAATACTTCGTTTTAAATTTAAACCAACGAACTTTGAGACCTGGTTTTTCTCTTTGGGAATTTTTCATCAGCAGTGGTAGTCTCTGACGTTTAAGTTGATAACGACCTATATTGTTTGTGCCCCCTTCTTAGGCTTTCTTGACTGGTGCAAAGCAGAATTATGCAAGGAAGTACACTATACCGATTGACTTGCTGGGCTTTGAGTTTGAAGTGAGTTTCACAATAGCAGTAGTTATTCGAAGTTGTATAAAGGCACCATAATTGGGTTCTATCTGATGATGCCCATAAATCTGGAAAGCTTGGTAGACGACTTGATGCACACGCTCTTATAAATAACGTGTGCAATAGGGACGCCCACCAGGAACGGTCCCAACCGTCTTCAGAAGTAACTAATTTCAGCACTCAGTACAATGCCGGCAATGTCTGATCTACGCTGAATTTTCACCTTTACGTTTTACTTTAGGTTCTTTCTGGAGACACTGCAGAAAAGCCACCTAGTGATGGAGTTTATGTACACGGTCTATTTTTGGAGGGCGCTCGGTGGGATCGAAAGAGGTTTGTGAGAAGAGTATGATTTTGTCTTGGTTCAGCCTACGACTATATTTTCACATATTAACATTCGATTGTTTAACAGAGGTTTGATCGGTGAGTCATTGCCAAAGATTCTCCATGACACGATACCAGTTATATGGGTGAAACCAGGTAAGATATTGTACAGTGTGTACCGAGGATATAAAAAATAGGAAGCGTATAATTTGTTTAGAAATTTCTTACATTGAATAATTCTTACGGACGTTCGAAATCCTCTCATGTCCATATCTGATTTCGATTTTATTGGCATGAGATGACGATCGCTTCAATTTAAACAGGAAAAAATTTTGAAAATTTATGTACTGAAAACCAAAGCGTTGATACGAGATTTGGTCCTCAATCAGCACAAACAATTTTTTGCAGCTTGGTGTGCGCGTGAGCTGTTGAGAGGAGCAGATATAATTGTGTATATCCTTAGGTTTTTAACAATCTCTATGAGACGTATTCACATTGTACCTTCTGTATGAAACACTTAACCCTTCTCAACCACCATTTTCATGAAGTTAGTTTTCCCAAACCTTCACTTCATGTCCAACTAATGTTAAGAAACTAATTTAACAGGTATAATCTTGTCTGAAAATTAATTTACGGCATGACACTGGTGAGGTATCTTGCAGGGTAAGAAATTGTGAGGAAAAAAGGTTAAACATTCATACCGTAAGCCACAAGTTTCTTGGTGCTTTATCAGTAGTAAATTTCAAGTGAAAGTTAGCTTTGCTAATTACTAAATTGACCCTAGCATAACCGTTTTGTTTTGTTTTGTTTTTTTGTTTTGTTTTTTTTCTTTTTTAGGGAAAATTGCAGATTTTAAAGACAGGCAAGAATACAAGTGTCCAGTGTATAAGACAAGTGAAAGACGAGGAACTCTATCAACGACGGGCCACTCAACCAATTATGTGATGCCAGTGATGTTACCTACTGACAAACCTCAGAATCACTGGATCAAGAGAGGTGTTGCACTGCTTTGCCAACTCGATGATTAATTGCAAATCCTACTTGTCAAGTGGAAATCGAGTTAAGGAGCAAAATGTAAAATATTCAAAAAATTGTGTAAATGCTACTAGTTTTGTGTAGCTTGAATAAAGCTGTCAGTTTGTTTGAAGAATATGGCTTGTCTTTATTAGTATTCATTAACAATTTTGGTTTCAATCTTGTGAGCTCCTTGGAAACAAAAGAATGGAACACCAATGTAAACATTTCAGCTGTACGATGATTGCAGCAGATGAATCCTTGTATTTCTGAACATACATAATGTTAAACTCCTGGACTAGACAGATGATTGAAAGCACTCATTAGACACTAATAACTGTAAGTGCTTTGGGCTGTAAAACCAAAATGAAATCTGTAATCCGGATGAAAGCGATAAGCCTGGTTAATCTGAAGCGCTTAAGTGATTTTTTAGTTTATTTTTGTCCTTAATAGCACATGCCAAGCATTTGCAAATGTTGCTACTGTGACTTGTATGATCTGTGTATCTCGAATTACTTCCTACACGGAGGTATCGACATTCTCGAATTTCCTCAAACAGTTTAGTGAGCTCCAACATGGATAATTTGCTTTTATCAGTTTTCTTACTCGCAGTGATTTTTGGAAGAGAATCCCTCACGGTTTTCCATCTTGCTTTAGCTGTTTGTTTACCTTCATCTTCCTCTGTCGCGGTGATATTAGGAGAGTTTTCATGGTTGCTAAATTTTGAGACCTTTCTGTGGGCTTGTATTCCTGGGGGTTTGTTTATTCCTTCACTGCTAGTTATCCCATTTTCTTCAATGCTTGGCATGGGATTTAAACCAATTCGTCCTTTAGTAAAATCTGTTTCAGATCGTATGCTTTGAACCTGTGACAGGCCATCAGTAATCGACGACGTGCTCTGTTGTTTCCTTTGTAACGGAGAGGAGACGGTGCTCACTTTTCTAGCTCTGACCCCCTCTTTAACTGGATTCTTGGTGCTATCATAGTTATTTTCATTTAAATTACTGCTGAATACATGCCTGTGATCTCTACTGATTCGCCGCGGTTTGTTGTGCCCTTGAAAGAACCTACTACTGTTTGCTAATGTAATCACCTGTGGCAGAACTTGTGCTTTAGATTTCTTTCTTTTTTTTCCATCAATATTTCGATCCTCCACTATATTTGGCACCTTCGGTGTGGTTTGTTCGCTAAGAGTTCTGCTTTTGCCGTTATCTCCACTCAAAGTTACTGGTGCCACAGCTTTGACAAACGTGATCCGTCGTTTCCTTGTTTTAATCTGTTGGTAAGCGTCGGAATTTGGGAAGCTTTCCAGCTGAGAAGGCTGATCAGACAATATTGATGGTACAAGGTTCTGTTTGGCTCGAAGAAACTTCTCTTGCCGTAGAGACCAAGAATTAAAACTTCTCCGTCGTTCCTGTTGTATCGATTTCATGGTAGTTCTTAGATCTGTCTCTTTACTTTTGTTGATACTCACCGCTCGGCGAAGCGAATTGCTCACTCTATCAAGTGGATCTCTTAGTTCGTTGTTCATTTCTTCTGTCTCATTGGCCGATTCATTTCAAATTCCATTCAAATAATACCATAGCCTCTCTTTTAAGTGACAATAGTTGATTGAGTAACTGCTGAACATGGATCTTCGAGTAGATAACCAAAAAAGATAAGAACTGCACCTCTTAGGTATTGGTGCTAGAGCGTCATTAGAGTTTCGATGCGGATGTGCATAATTTGTGTTTACACAGCCTTAGGCTGGCTTTTACCTCATTTGATTACGTAGTTCCATTAAGGTATGTCGAGGACTCGATATGCAAATTTCTTTCTCACTCACCCTTGCATGAACATTTTTGGACCGCATTTACAGCAAATCTTTCTCTCAGTTATCTTTAATTATTATCAATTAAAATTAGAATTTATATGGCGTAAATTACATACACGTATGATCAAATGCGCTTCACAGAAAATAAAATTGACGTTGATAATGACAGCTAACTAAAATTAATAAAAAGTTAGAAGAAAATAGCAACAAACCTAATAATTCTCTCAGGAAGACAAAAACACTAAATAACAAGGGTAACAAACTAAAAGCTCGGCAAAAAACTAAACTTTTTTTAGATTTCAATTAAATATAGAGCCCAGGCCATTGATGTCACTAGGTAAACTATTCCAAAGGTACGGGACGGTATAGAAGAAAGCCCTTGCTCCTTGTGTGGAGAACTCGGGGCTATCGCTACAAGATTCCGATTAGACCTCAGTTCGTATATAGTAAGAATTTTTTAAACTAACAAGTTTTAAAAATGTAATCAGGTGGTATACTATGTACTGCTTTAAAGCACAGTAAACGAATCTTGAAATCTTGAGGAAAACTAATTACTGAAAAGGGAATTCTGTGTTAAATTGCACGCGAAAACCGATATCGCACGAATCGCGAAGTGATGAGTGCCATATCGGTTTTCAAGTGCAATTTAACTCGGAATTCACGAGTCAGGTAATGGATTTTCTTTGAATCGCGTAATTGAATAAAAATAAGAAAAAAAGAATCAGTAGTGATATTTGAGAATGATGTTTTTTTCCGTCTTGTCACGAGCGTGGGACAAAGAAGTCCCCATGAGGAATAAAACCTCAGACCTTCGCCGTGCTCCGATGCTCTATCACTGAGCCACAGAGACTCAGATCAGTATTGCGAGACGATCTTTCTCTCCTTCCCAGAAAAACAACAGGTTTTAATCCAAAGGCCCTTAACTATTTGACTAGGCCATTTTCTTACACAGCCAGCGGTTAAATGCCTTTGAAATGTGCCCATGAACAACTTTGACAGCCTTGTCATATTTCCAGTTCATATACTAAACTCAGGCCAGTTTCTTAAATTCTGCCATGATATAGCTCAGAGTTACCTCTCTCTCTCTTCTTTGACACGGCCCACACACTGATGAAACATCCTGTTTGTCGATTTTTTTTTTTTGGGGGGGGGGGGGGTGTAATTTGTACGAAGACCTCGATCTTGTGCTGTAGTGAGGAGGAATTCTGTCTCTTCATTTAGGTTTACATTAAAAAAAAGTGCATTGGTGCAATGAAGTAAGTCATTTGTTTATGTCTCAGTCCTTATTTTTCTGTACTTCGTACTTTGTGATTATTACAATGATCACGTTAGTTACATAGCTTGCAAGACCGACTAACATTGCTGACAACTGCAAACATTCTAGGCGCTTTCTAGCTAGTTTTGGGATGTTTTATTCATTTATTTCTTTTATCTTCGCATGCCTCCTCGTTGGTGTTTTCTATTCACTTTGTTGTCGTTTTTCGCTATTTACACTTTTACTTTCGCACGTAGTTACGCTGGCCACATGTATTTAAATCTAGTTTTCATTATATCATAATCAGTGTTTTTAGTCAAATTATCCAGGAGTCGTTCTCAGCGCAGTTGTCTGCTCAAGATTTCTTTTCCAATAAGCGGTTATTTATGGTCGCAGTTTTATTTTGACATTATCAACGTAAGTATCTTTCTGTTTCATTTCGTTTGTCATTTTTTTATTGTACTTAACTTAGCTTTTATTTACGCTTTCAGGTTTCAACTCTTATCTCAAATAAAGTTAGTGTTGAAAAGATAACGTCTCGATTCCGCTGTTAGACCGAACATCCCAAATCTTGATGATATGTACAAGCCACCATAAAAAGACAGCGAAAGGTTGTCCGAAATGCAGACCAAGCAAATGCCTAAATCAAATGGCACGTCTCAAAATTCCAAGTTTTGCACGTATGGTTGAACTTAAAGAAATCTTTATTAACTTCCCCAAAGGCCAACAATTTTTTCCCTTATGATTCAACTGAACTCTCTTATTGCTGTTATAAGGTTAGATGAATTAATGACCCATCACTTCTGGGATGTCTGTATATAAAGCCAATAACAATTGGATATATTTTTGTTGGTGACGTTTCGAGCGTTAGTCTTTCGTCAGAACGATGGCGAGGGGCTAACACTCGAAACTCTTTATGCTGACCAATCTACATTATAAACTCAGCTGATAATACCAAATTACCTTGTTATATTATCTCACCGACACCTCACCACAATTTCTTTAGATTTTATTTTTGTTGTTGTTGCTGCGCTGTAGTTGTTGCTGCTGTTGCTGTCGTTGTTATTGTTGTTGTTGTTACTTTTGCTGTGGCAGTTTCTGTTGCTATTATTGCTGTTTCTGTTGCTGTTTCTTTCGTCGTTGCTGTTTCTGTTGCTGTTGCCGCTATTGTTATTGCTATTGCTGTCATTGCTGTTGTTGTTCCTGCTGTTGGCATGTTAGTTTAGCACAGCATGAAATTTGATATTTCCATAACTGTATTCTTTTTTCTCTTTCTTTAGCCAAAATGTTTGGTCCAGGTTCTACTGTAAGCTCTCCTACAAGATTCGTGTGATAAACACACATTACGGTAGGTACAAATTGGTCTTACTCGATGAAATAGTTCACGAAAAACAATTGAATGATCCAAAACGTTGCCATAGCGAGCCGCACATGCTGAAACGTTCACTGAATTCTTTGTACCTTGAAAAACTTGTAATTAAAACCAAGAAAAGGAGAAATCTCATTATTTGCGTGTATTTGAGAGCACGTTCGTCTATTTTTTAGAAAGCTTTTTTTTTCGAGTACCTGGGATGACCCAAGATTCCTCTAAAAAACCAATGATAATTGTATTACACGTACATCGGTATTACTGGAAAGGAAAAGATTTACGAGACGAAAGAAATTTTTAAAAGCTAAAATAACGAATCATTGAGCAGCTGAGCGCTGCCAGGCAAGTTTATGCAAGTCTGTCATTTCTTTTCTCATCAGTCTAGACCATAAGTTTGATAAGTTTTTTCAATTGAAAGATGAATGACTGGGAAATTAGAATAAACAATGAAAGCCAGAGTTTAAAGGAATTGATCCACAGGCTTTTTACAGTTCCCCGCAGAGATTTGACCCGCAATAAAAATCTTTGCAAACGGAATTTTTGGCGATAGCAAGCGGCTTTAGCGGTTTCGGTCAGTTTGTGTTTGATGTAGGATGCTCATAATTAAAAATTTTTTTCACTTAAAAGTCCGCAGTGCGCATTCTTAACTACATTAAGATTTTACTACGGCTCAGTGCTCACAAAGAACCAAATTTGTTGTGCTTCTTACAGAGCTAGTTATGATATAAACAACCCTTTATAAACTTTCAGTGCTTATCAGCAATTACAGTGCCTTGAAAATACAGGCTAGTAGAAAAAAAAAAAAAGAGAAAGAAAAGAGAAATGCTTATGGTATTGAAATGCTGAAAAGTGTACATACTGTCTTAAACAATTCCAGTCTGTAGTCAAGCTTTATGATTCGATAGGTTTGTGAAGGACGCTGGGAAAGATGCGTAACATTGGGATTGGGCTCCTTTAATAGGATAACCTCCTTCAGGAAGCACTCACAATTTCTGTGTCAAATTTAAAAAATGTAATTTTTGGGTTTCGAATTTTTCTCAAAAAACGCGTGCTGCCAGTGATTGAAAGGTTATTTTGTCACCCTTCTTCGATACTTTTTTCAGCGGCAAAAGCAGACTATGGGTGAATTTAAATGGGAGAAAAAAATGTTGAGAACTTATGCAATACTTAGCTCGCACCTTGCGTGGTGACATCTCTTGGAAAATGTCACCCTATTTATTTGCTTATCGAAAAAAATTTTAAAAAGTTTCAATCTCCAATACTAATTTTGTTTTCAGATCTCTCAAACAAAGCTTACCAGTACAAATAGACGTTTCTCCCTGCTAAATTTGCAATTGTTAGAATTCACCTTTCAGTATGCTTTTTTGCAAACATTACATAGTTCACTTTAAGCAGCTTGTTTGACAACAAAGTTATCATGTTATCTTGTATATATTTCACTTGGTTGAATAGGCAGATGTCTTTAAAAACTCAAAAGTTTAATATTTCATGTTTACATTTAACCAAGCTAAATTCGACTTTGACGTAAGCTGTGTTTGTTATGATACATGTTCTTAAGATGTGCATTTGTGATAATTTCGCCCGCCTAGGTGTTTTGGCTCTCTGAGATTGTTGCAGGATCATGATGCAAACTAGTAAGTAACTAATCGTAAAAAATATATTCAGATATATGTCTTTGGTCTAACTTTTACCATTTGCTCTATGAAATCGTCGTATGGGTGCTTTTTTTTTCATTTTGAGAACAGTTTTCAAAATAAGTATTCATATAATGCGCACTACTATAATGACCGCTCAGAAGTATGAAAACGAATTCCTGTGCCCAATAAGATGATGTTCCGCTCAGTTCACAAAAGTTTTAGCGGTCAGCCGATCAAAATTGTTGTTTTTTTTTTCGGTTGGACTCACATTTGAGCCAGTTTCGGGTAGAGTTGGAGCTTTTAGCTGGCAATCTTGAAAATAGAGCTGATACCAAGAAACATTAAATGATAACAACGAAAAAAAGTCATCATGAGGATTGCGGGTTTGATTGACAGGTAACCAAAGGTTTAAGTGGATAAGAACACATCCATATTATTATTCATAATGATTATCGCTTGAGTAGGCTTTTCAAAAGCCATGAAATGGTCTCTTAAAGGACAACATAATATGTAGAAAAGCGACATATTCATCAGGTTTAGCCAGCTTAGAGTCATTTAGAGACACTGGTTATAGTTTTAAGAAAAAGAAACCACGCACCCAATACATTTACAGTTTTCATATTCAAAAATTACACCTTTTCTGTGCGAAATACCCCGCTGCCTAAATTTTCCAGTTTTCCTTTTAAGTACAATTAGGTTCGGAAACTAAGTTTTGCATATCTCATTCCTGCCCAAGTGCTATATGAACTAAGTGTTTCCGGCTCTACGGGTATCGGCAAAAATTAAAGAAAAGAGAAGCTTATCTATTCTTCACAAGACGTATAGGCTATGCAATTTATCGTAATCTTCTGATAATGTTCTATTACTTATAGCTAATTCACAAACAGCTGTATTTCATCAAGCAGAAAGTTTATTGTGACCCGACCTGAGGCACTGAGAAAGCAAAACAAATTTCAATCGTAAAGCTCAATTATCTGATATACGTGTATTACTTGTATTGGCTATTAATTTCTTTTATTACCCCACTATTTTCCTGCATCCCACCCAGAGAGAACATCATTTACAAAAATAGGTGCTGTGTAAGTTGGCCCGTTGTCAGTTGTTACTCAAAAAATCGCAATTGTGTCGTTTCTTCCCTATTCGTTGCTAACTGAGGGCGTACAAACATGAAAGGTAAGGTAAGGTAAGGGTCGCACTGTTTATTAGTGTATGCGATACTGAATAAGAAGTAAGCCCATAATAAAGTATGTGCACAGTTTTTCCGCTCATCGAGTAGTGTAAAAATGACAGAGCAAGCTCCTTTCGTGACAAAAATCGACATTCCATTTAATAGAGAGAGAAGCCTTGACTGTGCTCCTTTTAGTTATAAAGCACGTATGAAGCGGCTAAAGCGCGAAAGAAGTGTAGGGCAGCAGTCACTCAACGCATCGGAAAGGATAGAGCAAGACATAGGGCAAGCTCTATGTTGTTCACTCGAAGGGCGCCCGATGTAATTTCTGAGGCTTGCTTCACTGTGATGACCAGAGATCGCCATGATGAGCTAGCCGCGATGGACCTCAGCATGATCGCAGTCGCTCTGACACCGCCATGATTTATATGAATTTTTACAGTTATGCCAGTTTGGTAACATTTTTCATCATTCCCGTTTTTTTCTGTTTTATTTCGAACAAGAAACTACATACACTATACGAACGTTGTCTGTGTTTAATTTTAAATACCGTACGTAAGCTTACAATCTAATTGAGATTGAAAACTGTCCCTTTCGTTTTCTCTTTGTGAATTTTTGTCTCTGCTCACGTGATAATAACGTCAATTACGGCGCTCGGCATGTTTACAAACCTTTGCATGGTTCTTCTGTTGCTACATGCTGGCTCGCTTATTCTTCCAATTAACGTAAAAAAGCTAGAGAGAAGACCGAGAAGTGGCAGATGGCGTGGGAGCTTTACCTCAACTCCGTATCTTGTACTCTGATAGAGGACGCGTCTCAGCCAGAGACAGTGCGCGTTATATCCGAACTCTATTATCATTTGAAATAGTTCACAATAAACGACTAACAGCCAATCCTAAAACCAGAACATAAGGCTTATAAAAGTCTGAAAATTGTGGTTCAATCCCTTAATGCAGTTTATCTTGATGAACTTTATTGTCAAATTTCAAGGATTGTCAGTATCAGTTAAATTCTGACCCGGCTGATTTTTAATTCTATCGCTAGATGCAACCCAATCTAGAAGCTTTGTGTGACTCTCCTAATACCTCTCACATGCAGTTTTATATTTCTCTACAGCGAGATCATGTCTCTTTCTCTCTTCAACAACGCTATTTTGATCTCCAGTCACGTATTTAGTAAGATAACTTCCACCAACAAATGCAGTTGCATTGATAATGGCGCCACCAAACCACTTACTATGCTCGCCATTTTCTTCTTCTTTTTTTTTTACCATCTCTCATCTCCTTCTTATCTCATTACTGGTTTGTATCTTTCAATACTGCATCGCAAGCCAATCCAAGAGCTTTATAACACCAAGAAAGGTCGAGTCCATAATTTTGCGACATATCTCTCTGTTCTTCAAACACCTCTGCCAAGAACATAAGTTTTGAGATAATGATCATGGAAACACTCACTGTATTTCCAGATTTTCTGTACATGTTTATAATCTTCATCAGATATATAACAAGCATTTAGCTAGGAGGAGAACTTTTCCACTTGCAGCCGGGTAATTCTGATTCACTGAATTTTTTTATGTTATCCATGTAATTACATGATTACACACCGTTTCTTGTGAATATATCGATTTTGTCTTTCTCAAATACTTTCATGGCTTCCTTCAATTTATCATGACTCACGTTCGACAGTAATTTATCGAATGAAAGTGATAAATTACTGTCGAAACGAGTATCCTTTTGGATTTTTTTTTCTTTCTCTGTCTGTGAATTTGCCAACAGCCACTTCTTTTCTGAAGCTGATGTAATTTTCTTTGCTTTTTTGGAATGCATTTGATTTTTCCTTCACTCTTTCCAAGTTTCGTACTGCAGAGATTAGAATCATAACCAGATAACTGAAAAAAAAGTTTGCACTTTGCAAACAAGGTTGCACTTTGCATAAGCTGCACCACGATACTTGCCCGTGAAGTGACAATGATCCTCCACCTTATCACCACCTGAAAAAGGTCCCTTGAAAATCCTGGAGCGTTTTTCTATGCTGTAATTTCTAAGGCTTGCTTTATTGCGATGACCGGAGATCGTCATGATGAGCCAGCCGCGACGGACCCCAGCATGATCGCGGTCGCTCTGACACCGACATGATTAGAATGAATTTTTAACAGTTATGCCAGTTTGGCTATATTTTTCATCATTCCTGTTTTTTTTGTTTTTGAACACGAAACTTTATATGCTGTACGAGTTTTAGCTGGTAATCAAAATTGTTTTGGTTACCATACGTAAGCTTGCAATCTAACTGAGCGTGAAAACCTTCAAAACTTGGACTGTCCATTTCGTTTACTCTTTGAGGATTTTCGTCTCTGCTCACGTTATACTGAAGTAAATTACGGCGCCTGTTATCTTTACAAAAGTTTGTTTGGTTCTTCCGTTGCCACTTGCCGGCTCGCTTGTTTCGAAATCTCACTTTCAATTAACGAAAAAAAGCTACAGAGAAGTCCCGGCAAAGGTCGGACATAGTACAATTTGGCAGATGGCGTGACGGCTTTAGCTCAGGTCTATGCTCTATATACTCTCATAGAGCACGCTCTTCCAACCAATGACAGCGCGCATTATATCCGAACCTTATTACAAATCCTGATGCATTCCTGGGTAACTTCGATAAGCAGGTGAACTTCAATGATAAAAGACAAGCATCCGAAGCCTATTTCACGTATGACAATGGAGTTCAGTCTAGCGTTTCAGAGCGAATAGGAGGTTTTCTCATTGAACCTCAATCTGAACTATGGTGTAAATAAAGAGATGCCAGCAGTTTCATTTCATGAGGATGCCAAATCTTCCGGAATATCCTTGAATGAGGAGTTTAAGATTTTCGGCACTTCACGATTAATTGTCGTTGACTTCACCTGGCCCACTCTGAAGTTGAGAGTAACAGTTGAAATCTATTCTCTCCTTTCAATTGGATCTAAGTGGTGAGAGTTCCTTCTGTTGATCTTTAATGGACCTACATCCATGTGCCTGATTCCCACTGATTTCATCTCCAAATGTACTGATTTGTTCACACTGAGTTTTATAGCATTAGCTGCTTTCTTAAAACTGTTATTGTATCCAACTGTACTCTTGAGTGTTCAAAAGAAGATTTGAAGGCATAAACCAAATATCTGGGGATAATGCGAGATCTAATCTGAATTATACTTCAACAATGGCGAGTTGAAATCCCTGAGCCCTCTTGGATTCGATTCACGATTCATCGTTTCTTTGTTTGAAACTTGCTGCAGGTTTGCTCACTCATGAAAATTGAACTCCCATTATCAGAAGCCATGCATTTTAAGCAAAAAGTCTAAACACTGATCCAGCAGTCTTCATTTCGATTTGTTCACCTGATGGACCAGGAGTTGAATTATAATCAGGTTGAAAAGGTGTTACTGTATCTCCATCATCTTTATTATCTTATCCATCATTTGATTTTCCTTGTTCATCAAGCATAGGATCATCTTCACGAAATTCTGCCATTTTTTAATCTTCAAATAAAATATCTTCAAATAAAAAAGGATATAAAATAGGCGAATCAAACCAAGTAAAAAAAGGGAAAACACCAAAAGCTCTCAAAGCAAATCAATCGAGACAGAGCAAAACCGGGTCAAATTCTGATTGTTCCCGTTCCAAAGCTTGATGAAGGAGTAGTCCCTGTGCCAGGATCTTCAATCTGTCAATGAATGGGCATGCAAACAATGTCCTTGTAAACAATGCATCAAGAGCTCTTGTTGAAAGATGTACCGTGAAATTCACCGGAGAAATCCCCTGAGATACGGTTGGCTATGATCTCTTCAGGCTCTGCGAAGACCTCTTCTCTGAGAGAAGGTAGTCAGTCTAAAGATCTTTCAAAGATCAGATGCAATGCTGGATGTAAGAAAAGGTCAAGTGTTACGAAAGAGATCAAACTCACTCAAGTGCATGGGAAAAAGAACAGAATTCGCTTAGATCATGCGATTTTGATCATGGAGACTTCCATCCGGAAGGTCTTTCAAATTATCGTACTTTCAAAGTCACGCTCGTACCTACAAGTAATGTTGCAAATATGAAGTGAACACCTTCCAACTTGACTGTGAAATGATTCACAATAAAAAACTTGCCGACGAAACGGGATCTAACTACGCTGATGAAATAGATTTCGTGTGTGAGCATGTGACTCGTGTGGATACAATCTCAATTTCAAAAGGTAATTTAGTGTTAACAACTGAGTTGATAACGCAAATTAGCCACCGCAAAGGATAGAAAAGCTGACGTTTTGAGCGTTAGCCCTTCGTCAATCGCTGTTATACTCTCCCACCAACGCAGCACCACAGTTTCTTTAGAAACTTACCTCCTTTATCAATTTCAAAAGGAGCTGATTCAATCATTTACCGGGGCATTAATTTTTAGAGAAGGCCAATGAAATGAATTCTTCTCCTCTTCTATGAACCTTAGGCAGCTGGAGCGAAAGACAGTGAGAAGAAATTCATTCCTAACATCACCTACGTAAAAATATCCATAGGTGGAACCCCTAATAAAGTGTACAGCCAAGGTATGAAGGAAAGGGATATGTGGCAAGAAGTCAGGCGAAGATTCGAGAAGGAGAAGAATTCAATGAATGAACTGTCTTCTATTCAAGTGAGAGATTTTATCTCTTTATAGATCTCTTATAAAAGCTTCGTGGTTCAGGAATTATATTGGATGAGGAAAAAGGGAAAGTGCAAGTCGCAATTTACAGGAATGCAGAAGGTTCAGGGGATGTAAAATGCCACATCTTCATTCTCTCAGATGCAAAGTTGGACATAATGAACACAGAGCTCGGAAAACTGTTTGCATCTTGGAACAGATTAGTGTCCGTGGTAAAATATCCGTTCATATTTTCGGGCCAAATGGAGACTATTGTTCATTTATAAATCACACAGAAAACTAATATTGTGATTCGCTCGATATATATGGCAAAGCATGAAAGGGTGGCTGAAACAATTAGGAAAAGTCAAAACAGGCCACAACTGGCACGGCAACCCTCATTAACCTAAACCAACCATACCTGCCAGAATCCAATGAGAGAAGAAAGGACGTCGAGCTGGTTGGAGTTTCGATTTTTATTGAGATAAAACGAGTGTGTTAGCATAAGACAGCCACCATTTTATGTTAGCGTTGAAAAAAGAATGTCTTTCCCTCGTGTTACGAAGGCCTTGAACCCTAAATTTCAGGTAGATTTTCAATGGGACCAACATTTTCTTTTTGCAGTTCTTTTTGCTTTTTTTTAACAGAAAATAGATGCATGCATGCTTTCCCTTCGGATGTATGTTATGCAATTTGTTAACAAATTCAAGTTGAAATTGAGTGTGTGAAGAGCTGTGGGCAGTTGGGGCTAAATGTGTATCATCAACAAGAAATCAGATGCCTCAGGCAAGGTCATGAAATTAGTAGGACCACAAATCACACTCCTCTGACGGTTTGTGCAGTTTTTTTGGCATTGAAAATTTTAACCTATTTCGTCCACATCGCACTGGAAATCGGGTGATTACCTTTGATTATGCGCTGTACTACCTATCCTATAACAAATAGGTATTCTTGCAATGTAAGTGGCTACCAAGGCGGGGTGTTCAGTGGCAAACAACTCAGGCAAAAACCTCTCAACAAAATTTTAACAGATCAGGAAAATGACCGAAGCAAAGCTTCACAATTTCATCAGTGGAAGTGGAACTATTGTTAATTATGAGCAGAAAAATTAACAGCTCCCTTCAAGAAGAACATATAGCCCGCCGAGACTAAATTATATTTCGTTCTCACATAGAAAGTCACGAAAAGCCTTAATCCTATTTAATTTCTTTGCGTTAGATCAATTAATTTGCCGCTGCAGATCAGAGACCTTTTTTAAAATTGTACTGATGATGAATTTAGGTTAGCTTCTTGTTGTTGCTAATGAAATGAAAAAGACGTGAATGAAAGTGATCCTCGCAGTAATGTGCACTACTTAGGCAGTAGTGAAAATAAGGCCTGAAAAAATGAAAAAGAGTAGCTCAAAAATTGAATGGCCGAGGTGTGTACGGTCTCTGCACTGTAGATATTTGTTAATTAAGTAATGTAGAGAGCATGTTCGTTAAGGAAAACACCGGCAAAAACATTTTGATTACACGAACAGTATTAATCGTGGAAAACTGTCAAATCAGGAACCTTGTCATTGATTCAAAGGATTCTTCATCAAATTCATGCGCATCGTATTCGTGTTCGGCCGTCAATAGTACTTAGTGCAGTAGGAGATCCCTTACCTAAGTGATGGGTGATAAGCTCATTCCAGCTTAGCGCTGTCGATCCTTGTTTAGGGGATACATCGTGGTTATATTAATACATTGTGGTTAGTTGTAAAAGACTTGGTACTAACAAAAATTTTCTTTTCAGGACGGTCACTGATAAGATTGTGAATTGTTTAAGAAGTCATTCGTGATGTTGTTGGAACACACTTTGATTTTGGTGCGTTTGTTGCTGGAATTGACTAAGGTCTTCGTAAATGGCGATCAAGGTAATTTATTTTCGTCGATGAACCGGGCTGACAGTAGTTAGCCCCAACAGTTCAAACCAAATTTCGATATCTGGAAGAGAAGGGGACCTATATAAATATAACACAACGCGGAAAACGCGTAAGCAAATATCCTTTCTGACACCTATTAATTGCTTTTGATTGTTAACTATAATTCGTTGAGTTTTGAGCGACGGCAATTCGGCTTAATTTTTTTAATAGATGTATCGACCACCCATGTTGCAAAGCATCCTTCCCTGAATTGCGTGTTTTCATTACACAGGTCTTGAACTAACAGGAACTTTGAACGTTGAATGAACATTACAATCCAGGTTTTAATACCAGAATCTATCTTTTACGTATTTTAAAAATCCTACTCAGCTTTGTTTGGAATATGAATGTTGTGCCGCGTAGCACTGGGAACACAAATGGTGAAACAGAGAATTAACTCTGAAGTGTAAATTAAAGTGCAACTTAAACCCATGAATAACCCACAGGGCGTTAGCCCTAATAAAGGGAAACAGGGAACCACACGAGGCAAAGAAAAAATCTTTTGACCTCGGTGGGAATCGAACCCACGACCTCCGGATTAGATCTACCGTTACTCTGCCGACTGAGCTACGAGTCTGCTCATATGTACCCTTACTTTCTCTTCGCCGCGATTCACCATCCTAAATCGTTCCCGACTTTCTCTGTGCGACCACGTAGCTCAGTCGGCAGAGTAACGGTAGATCTAATCCGGAGGTCGTAGGTTCGATTCCCACCGAGGTCAAAAGATTTTTTCTTTGCCTCGTGTGGTTCCCTGTTTCCCTTTATTAGGGCTAACGCCCTGTGGGTTATTCATGGGTTTAAGTTGCACTTTAATTTACACTTCAGAGTTAATTCTCTGTTTCACCATTTTTGTTTGGAATACTTGTGGACAAGTCTCTGTTTCGGTACTGCGATAACGAGGTTGGCCGGGAAAAGGTCCATGTCGCTGAAAAGTTGTATTTAAAATTTAGAACGTTTTGTAATTACTACTTGATTATCCGTTGAATCATGTGATAATTAACGATACATTCATACATTAGCGTGCGTTCAAGGGAATATGAAGCACGAGGAAAGTTTGGAGAACACAAGAGAAGCGTAAGAGTTGCTCGAGGCACAGCCAGGAGCAACTCTAGCTTCTTGAGTGCTCAAAAAAGCTACCAAGTGCTTCATATCCCATGAATGCACAGCTTTCGTATGAACCAATGGTTTATAATAATGTCAACGCAGTATTTTGGATATTGTTTTCTCACAATCCGGAAACTTTTGTGAAAGACAGTGCGCAATAAATCTAAACTATACTGTCTTTTAACCAAAAGAAGCACTAATGAAAAAAAACGCGGTCAATAACTTATTCCTAAACTAAAAAAATGATGGTTTTTGACATAATGTATTCAGAAATCCGAATTTTTGATAAAAATCTCAGAACCAAATAACCGCCTACCACCTACCAAGGGTAAGGCAAAAAAATAGCGTAAAAATATTTTGAGATAAAGCTTTAATCAATTATATAACAATTATACCGTTAAGAGGCGAAAAACTCGGATTTTTTCCTTGCGTACATGCGACCGGTGTTGAAGATTCGTTATTTGCTCGACTTCACAGCCAGAAAATTTCGAAACGTTGTGTTTAAAATTCAAAAAGTTGCCATATTTAAAACAAATTCTTTTATTGCACAGTACTTCAAGGACATATCAATAATAATATCAATACTATTTACCGGGAAAAAGGATGGTCCGAAATTGGCGAAGTTCCACTTTTGCCAGCAAATTCAGTATCCATTTTCCATCCATAATTCGGATCGTGTAGCTGAGTCACTTTCCAAATCGAGTATCTTTCCTACATGTTCTTTTTTCATAGAGCTCCTAAAAGTCTATTTTAATCCGGATGGAACAGGAAAAAACTTCTTGAAAATCTCAAAACTCGCGGTCAGACTGGTCAAGAAGTTCGCAGGCAATCGCGGAGGAAAATTTCCAATCTCGAGACATTTGTTTGTGACGTTATTGGGGTACACAGTTGGATTATGAAACACGCACACGCTATTGAATTTGGGTACCTGAATTTGCTTGCTATGTTATAACTCTCTGGCCTTTTTTTGACAAATAGTCTCATCTTTTATTGTTCACTTATTGAGTTTTCTTTGGTCCCTCTCATGACATAGCAAACTGTACATTTGAAAGGGACCTCTGTGGATGGACTAACGAGAAGCAAAGTGATGATTTAGACTGGATCCGTTATCGAGGATCCTCACCCACAAGGTTAACAGGACCTTCTCGAGATTTTTCAGGTCAGATTATGTTCATTACTCCTATTTTGTTACTGTAATAGATAACTGTACTCGAGTGAATGTAATAGATAACTGTGCTCGAGTAAATGAAATTGGTAAATGTTAAACCTGTTGAGTTATGTAAAAGATTATGTATTGAGCGAATAACACGCTCATACTCGCAGAAAAAGTAGACCTCCGAGTGCTCACAATAGCAATCGAACCTTCGACCTTCCAATTAGCCCTCCAGATGCTATAGCCACTCTCTTTGAGCGTGAGAATATACACTTCATAATCTCTTGGTTTAACAAGGTCCATAGCCATTTTTTTGGCCGAGGGTGATAGGAAAGGAATGTCGAATCTGATGCCTTTGCACAATCTTGATTTAAAAAAGGATGGTATATGTTGAGCCAGGTGATTTAAATAAAAGGTGATGTGTTAAATGATTGACACAGGAATACTCGGAGAAAAAAGAGAACTGTGGGCGTTCCCAATAGGACTTAAACATTCGATCTTCCGATTAGCCGCCCGGATACACAGAGCCTCAGGAGACTCTTTGTAGGCTAAGCCGTTTAACCGAGTGACAAACGTTCTTCATACTGCTAGAATGTCGAACGTGATGCTTTTGTGCAATTATAATGTTTATGAAGATGGTTAATGTTACGCTTGGTGATTTAAGTCCATTAAGACATACTTCCCTCATACCCTTATAATAAGAAAGACGAATGCGATACTTTTGCTCAATGATGATGAAAAGGAAATTCCCCCCTTACAACAAATTACTACGTATAGTACAAGCAGAAGACTAATCAAGTCAGAAAAGAAGACTCAAATAACATTAGACCAGGACAAAGCAGCTCAAAGCTTTCCAAGCGCAGAAAAGGACCCGAAACTTGGAAACTAGGGAGCCTGGTGAACAAGTTACAAACAAGTAGGGAGATCACTTGTGACTGCCACAGCAGAGTGTAGGTAAACAGTTTTCTTGCCTTTCGAACAGTTCTTGTGGTTTTGAGAAATGAGGACCGCAAAATCAAAGCGACCGCTTTACTCGATGAAGCTTCAACGTAGTAGGCGAACACGAGCTTCAAGGAACTCCGACGAGTAACCGTGAACATTTTAAACGGCCAACCTGAAACGTTTAAAACCATGTCTGTCGAAGTTGAGATGAAAAGTTTGGATCGTAGCGTGAGAAAAACTACTAACGCCTTCACCACAGAAAAGACTCATAGGAAACTTAGAGGTAATCGATTGGATAAAGTATGGGAACAAGTGGTTACACCTTGTGAGTGAAACAAATCACACGCTAAAATCCTTGTCGAATCGATTGTAGATGATAGCCGGCCAAGAAGAGATTAGCGACAGCGGCGGTTCATTTGAAGATGGCGTCAGGCAGGACGCTGTTTTTTTTTTTAATGTTTCTATAGGGCGGTAAATCGGAGAGGAATACCTGGGGAGATGTCATCTGATAATGGACGAATTTTGTTGCTGCTAGAAAATATTTGCGAGAATCGTTTGAGAAGGTGGATCAAAGTAAGACAAGACAAAGCACCGCGAACAGAGGAGACACATGTAACTCCAATCCTCCACAAGCACCAAATTTTAGGGGTGTAAATGAATTGTTATGAACAACTACTGTAAATATAGTCATGCTGACATGCATACCATAGAACCTTCTAAAACATTTTATTAGGTCACGTAATTATGATGTAATACTACCAAAATAGTCGTGTTGTAAGCTTCCGGAATGTCCGAGAATACTTTGTAAATGTATGTAAGGACTCAGTCGTGTAGTACTCGTAGTTGTTGTGGAAGAGCAAGCCGGAAAAAGGAGCGACTCCAATAGACAATACAATAGTTATCCTCAATGAACTTACTTAGGCTTAGTACAGTCTATATCTTAGCTCACCACCGACACAAACTCAGTTTTCTCCAGATTACCTCAAGATGGACAGAAGTTCTCTCTAGGTATAGCTTTCAAAACAGTTGGTCACTTCCGACAACAGCAATTAACTAACTACTACGACTGAGACCTTATACACATTTATAAAGCATTCTAAAAAATTCCGGAAGCTTACGACGCAATTATTTTGGTAGTATTATATCATACCTACGTGAACTATTAGGACGTTTTAGAAAGTTCCATGCCATACATATATGCATGACCAAACATTCTCGAAATTTAATTGTAAGATACTTATCTTACAGTTGTTATCCATACCAGCGATGATGATGTTAATGGAGATTGTGAATGTTAAGCCTAGTAATTTACGTGAAATATGATGTATTGAGTAAATAGCAGAAGCATGCTTGGAGCTATAAAGAACTTCGAGTTCTCCGAATAGTATTCAAACCTAGGATCTTCCAATTTGTCAAACCTAGGATCTTCCAATTTTTTACTTCGGATGCTTTAAAACTGAGTGATAGAAGACTTGTGGCAGGCCAGGTCGTTCAAGTAAATCCATTGTGACAAACGTACTGCATACTGCAAGGATAAGAATGTGGAATATGATGTTTTTGCGCAATGATGTTATTAATGAAAATGGTAAATGTTAAGCGTGTCATTTTTGCATTGAAAGATGATGTAATGAGGAAATGAGATATGCATGCCCGGAGGAAATTAAAGAAATCCGAATATTTGGCATAAGACTCGAACCTACGACCTTCCGATTAGCGTATTGGATTCTCTACCAGTGTGATACGAGGGACTGGTGTGAGGTTATCCGTCTAACCACGTCCATGGCGACAAACGTCCAGCATACTGCTTCGACAAAAATGATGAATGTGATGCTTTTGCACAATGATGATGTAAATGAAGATGGTAGATGTTAAGCATGGTTATTTACCTTAAAGATGACGTAATGATGGTGGAACTCTTTCACAACACATTTGCTGAGGGATTATAGATTTCTCATAGAGTCACGTTCTTGTCTAGTTTATGAGGACACTAAGATATTGCTTTATTAGCTCTCTGTAAGCCATGTTTATTTCTTGCATTTGCAGCCATTATGATACCAACTGAATCTTCTGCAAATTGTCTTGTATAGGCTAAATTCTTATATTTTTAGCGAGTGCTTCCAAGTTAACAGAGGAGCAATCTAGTGACTCTTTGAGGACAATTTTTGATTTACGAGTGGTATATCCTCAAAGATACTGTCAAGCCAATTGTATGGTGGGAGGAAAACTGGCTCAACTTATTTTAACACAAACATTAAAAAAACAAAAGAGCAAGAATCCAGATGCAATATAGTTTTCCTTATACTGTAAAGAACGATGAACCATGACTTGGTATCAAAGGAACAATTTTTCCCAGCTGTGATTTCTTTGATAACAAGTCAGACAGAGTATATATATTGTTAATGAGTGACTTTATTATTATGTCAGTTCGTTCCTATGTCCAAACATAGAATTACTTTTCTATATTATTTGTTTCTCCTGGAGAATTTGGTTCACAATACTGACCAATTTCGTCACAAAGAGTGAGGAAATTTGAACAGGAATAACGGTTCTACGGCAATCCATCAGATTGTTACTTATGCAGTTCTATTCACCAATGATGCCTGGACGTGTAGGTTGATTATCGGAGATTATTAATCGTTTAATATGGAGCTTAATGTTATGAGGTTTGTCTCTAAATCAGATTTCGAACAAAACTAAGTCAGCACGCCACCGACAAATCACAATATTTTGCTTTCGGATCTTCGTCTGATAAATGTTTATTTTTGGTAAGGCGACGGCTATGATAAGATGGAGTGCTTTCAGCCCAGAGAAAGTTTGAGCTATCATTTCATTATCATAGGAAACGGCCATTACATTTATATACATTCGGGGAATGGCAGTCCAAGAGATAAAGCAAGACTTAAGAGTCCCTTGATGACTGGTACGCAGTGTATGACGTTCTACTACAATTTCTACGGCCAAACAATGAGTTGCGTTATTGTTTACATCAAAACTACCGACGGTACTGAGAAAGTTGTGTGGATCAAGTCGGGCCACTGGGGAGACCGCTGGATCAAAACACAGATTGAGATCAGTGAAGAGAAGGCCAGCTATCGGGTTAGTTATCAATTCCCTTCTCCTAAATTTCTGTTTAAATCCGAAAGGACTAGAAGTACCATGACCAGAGTATAGCTGATTACTCACCCCACACTAAGTAGGTGATATGAACGATACTTAGGAAACTGTAAATTTCCCACAGTAGGCTAGGCTGGTTGAAGGGTATTAGGGCAGTACTGAGAATTCGATATACAGTTTCAAAATCACACATAGAGTAGAATAAGTGGAAAATGATCAATAAGTTGCAGGTTTAGAGCAGGATTCTGACTGTCGTATGCCATGGTCATACTCGTTGAGGGAGATTTCTCAAAAATAAAAGTTATTCAACGATTTTTGTGAAACTTTCTATGGATGTTCCGCACCAATCACTGCTTCGATTAAAAGAATGTAGATCACCATGCTAACAAAAGAGATATGATGGGCCAATGTTACTCCACTCATGCCTGTCATAGCACTAATCAAGAGCGATATTCCATTGGTTTATGGTACATTTGCGGCGTCTTTAAGAAAGATTTTTAAAAGTTATGATTAAACAAAGCAGTTGACCATATGAAACCATCTAATATGTGAAAATATTTCACAATTTTCAAACGAAATTGACAAAAACCGTTCGTGCATCCCACTTAGTTAGTCTCTTCAAAGGAGATTCATTTTTCCATCAAAATTCTGCAGAAAAATGCAAGTTACCGCGCTCGTTTGAGAGCGAAAGACCATCTTCCTATCAAACTCGTCCATTGAAAGTGAGAAAAGCACTTAAAGGTGATATTATCTTTTCCGTTTACAAGATAATGAATGGCCTTATGGTCATACGCAAAAGCAGTGAGACGATAATAGGTGAACCTGGCTTTCAATAAAGAAATGCTTTTTTCTACAAATGATGACTTAGAGGAAATGCAAAATTTCCAGGGCGGTTTTTCTTTTCATAAATTAGATCATTGTGGAGGGAGTTAGAGGAAGTTCGCACCTTGGCGACGCAGCCTTGGACCAGTTTCATTTCATAAATGGATCATGCCAGCAAGGTTTGTAGATGACCGCTTTGGTATTTTCTAAATCAAACGACAAGAAAGGAACACAAAATTATAATCAGTCAGACATTCCCATTGGCAAAAATTACTGAGTCCAGTGAACATACCTCGAAATCTAAAGCGTGCAAGAATTAGACGACAAAGAGTACCAGAAAATAGAGAAAAAAAGTTTGTTTCGCAAGCGGACGGCTGAACATACGTTTTCTGTATGCTTCTCAAGATATTATCGTCCGCACTGAAAAACCGACTGCACTTAATTGTTCCTTACTCACTGACATTAAAAACTTTGCACTTAACTCATACGTAGTCCATATTAAAATGAACACGGTTTCAACTGAAAGTCATCACTAAGAGTAAGAATCACCACAATTTGAGATGAATGATGCCTTTTTCAGCCCGCCCTGTGTTTCGCGTCATGTCAACGAGGGAAGACAACAACAACATTTATCGCGTGCATGCAGTACCAGCCCACGACCAATGGCTACACATGTTCTCATTTACAACTGGTCAAAGCCGGTGCAAAGAAAACGATACCATGTATTTCATTTATCCTCCGTCCAGATCCGGAAAGTCAATCATATCCTCAACCCTTCATCTCAATGACTCTGACCGTTTTCCAAATGATTTCTTCATCGCTGGAAGAAATGAACACACCAATGATATTTTTGAGTTAACCATAAATTCTAACATTTCCAATAAGATAACCGTCTCAAACCAATCAACCGACTGTTGCTATTCAGCTCGGACGAGCAGAATTCCAGTTATACTTCTCCCGGGTAAGTTAGCACTAGCTGCAGCGTGTCTGGCATTTGTCTAGGAATTCTTTCTGTGCGACATTCCCGCTGTTAGAGTCGTAAAGTAAAATGCAGATCATAGCAAAATATTTTAAGCACTTGATAGAATGTTTACGTTATAGCAAAGTTCGTTGATGTAAATGTGACTTCGAGGTTCTTTTCCACACATTTGGTTCTGTTTGGAAAGATGGAAATTGTTCATTTGTAGAAACCAAAAAAGTGAACGGTGCTTTTTCTTCGTTCTGATTGAGAATATCTGAGGTGACCGGGAAAGCACAATTTCCCATTAAACATCCCAAGAAAAAAAACAAGATAGCTCCTTCGATCTCCTATTAATTTCTCGTTTGGTATGATTGCAAAGTTCCTTTAATCATTTCTTCCTCACTTAACACTTTTGATTTGTCTATTCCAATAATGCATTTTGTCGAAGAGAGTAACAGAAGCTGTTATCCTGGCTGGAAAGCTGTCGGATCGACTTGTCTTCGTTTCTTTGTCAACACGAGAAGGACCTGGGACGGCGCTCGTGCATTTTGTCGGCGCCTAGGAGGAGACCTAGCATTACCAAAGATGTCTGAGCCTTTCAGTACAACTTTGACGGAACTACTTATGCTCTTGACCAACGCAGAGACCGACCTTTATGTTGGATTTCTTCGATCGAGGCTCAGGGTTGGAGCTGACAAGTGGGTTTGGAACGACGGAAAGACAGTGGACGGGCAGCAGTTTAAGCGCGGTTATCCGATGAACGGTTTAAAGAAATCATGCGGCGCGTTGAGTAAGGATGACATGAAGCTTTTGAATACTGACTGTAGCAATATGAATGGATTCATATGTGAAAGCTACCAAGGTGCGTTGAACAACTTCCAACGTCATTTAAACCATATGACAATAGAGTTCTAAAGCAAAATGTACAATAAATTGCTATAAGATTCCCAGGCAAGCAAAGTTTTTGCCACCGACCTTTCATGTGTATGACCTGAAGATCAGTAAATAAAAAATGTTATGAAACTAATCTTCTATTCATCTTCTTTAATTCATGAATCTGATGAGGGTAATGACTTCAAACATTTAGTCTCGTTGTATTTTCACCTTTTGAAAATTTCACGGCTTACATTGATTTGTTTCCCTGCTCGAAACAGTGAATGTGATCAAGTATAAAACTGATGGCAATGACGTTTTTGAGGGAAACGTCTCAGTGACAGCGGCGGACCAGTCTCAGTTGTTTGGTCCTTTATTCCAGAGAGAGGTAACCTCCATTTCTTATTTCAATTAATTTTTCTTACATGTAACTGAGATTTGAAGTGAGTTTTAAGAATTTTTTGCTTGTTTGCTTGCATAGGGAAGTGCCCGGAAATGGATAATTACACTTACCAGGCGGATCTGGGTATTCTCAGCTACAGTAGACATGTTTATCAGCTGCTGTGATCAACATACAAAAACGACAAAGTTGTTAGTATCTGATGGCAATATGTTTTACATAGAGTGTGAAGAAACTGCTATCGTCAATCATCCGCCTACCACTTTTGCGTTTCGATGTACACCACCAAGGAGCGGTTCACAGGTCCTATTAGAGCTCCTTGACCATCAGTGGAATCCCCCCATCAATAGTGTTGCGGTGTCTGGCTTCGGTAAGTTAGACACATACAGGGAAGTGTAGTTTGTACGTCACTAGTTGGAGAAGACTCCTTTGAAGATTGGATCGCTGTCCTTTCAATTCACCATCAGTTGCTCCTTCTGAGATCACGCACTAAGATAGGTCACATACCCGCATTGGTCAGACATGTACGTATCAGACTTTTTCTCATGTATTGCTAGGATTAGTAATGTCAAAGCGTCCTGGTGTGTCGCGCAAGATGAAGATCACGAGTACATCAGTTTTAAGTCAAATCGCCATGAGAGTGTAAGGACAAATATATTTCAGGATTCCTGGGGAAGATTAATACCACCGGACATCCGATTACTTAAAAAAATTTCTATGGAAAATTTCTAGTACACAAACGGTCATGACTTAAAGTACTGAGTAAGAAAACACGGTAATAGATTAATAGACTTTCCTGTTGTGATACCCTTGCTCTATCGAAGGTAGAGCCATCATGGAAGAAGGGCTAAAGAATAAGTTTAGCAAAGCGAAATCTCAAAACTTTACTGGTCTAATAACTCTTCACAAAGAATTTTTTTTTACCAGGGTTCACTAATTCGTACTATTACTGACATATCAGGGTTTGTCCCTCGATTATATTATTTGTAATTTAAATTGTGATGTTTCGACTGCACAATGCATGAACATCAACTTTTTAAAACAAAATGTATGGAATAATCACGTGGTGGTTTACATCAAAGGTGACCACACTGTTGGAACACTTTGTTTATTCACAAATTAATACTGGAGAGAAAATTAGTTTCAGACAAGTATGTTTTGATCGACAAATAACGCTTTCAATCAGTTGTCATCAGTAAAAGTTTTGTTCATGTTGCTAAGTTAGACTCCTCATGCAAACCTTTCCTTGGCAGACTCTATTGGCAAAGCTCATGGAACTAGTAGAGAATTATGGTATAGGTACGTTAACACTGAAGGATTTGCCACACTTCGCGAGAATCCAATTTTTGAACAGCCACCAGATGGATACACAACGACATTTAACATGTCTGCCGCATTTGAAGTCAGCGACAACTATGGCGAACGATTGACGGCTTACCTGAAGGTACTCTTCATGTAGGACAATTTGTCAAGAGGTGTCATTACAACATTTAAATAAAGTTCGGAAGTTGTTATCCTAACTGATCTCATTAGCCTTATGAACCATTTCAAACCTTTACCAACAATCATGGAAGAGTGTCTAACCTCAGCTAATTCTTCACATTGAAAGTCATTTTACCAAATATTGACGATGGGCACACTTTCTATTTGCTAGACTTTACGTGCTAATGACAAGTAAAACGACACATTTAGGTGTAAATAAGCTAAATCGACAACAGTTTCCTTTTGCCTGGGCGTTTAAGTTAGACATCAAGCATTAACCACACAAACATTTTCTGAAACCCACTCGTCTTTACACTTAAGGTACCGAAGAGTGGGAACTATACTTTGTCGTTGTCTTGTGGAGATGAATGCGAATTGTGGTACACAGAATATCACGAAGAAGAACTATCATTTGAGGAAAAGTTACCTTCCAATTCGGGACTAGTTGAGACCATGTTGATACAGTTACGCAGATGGACAATTTACGACGAGCCAGACAGGTGGGGCTTTACCGAGCCATTTGAATTTTATGTATGCAACGTCATATTTGACGTAATTGTGTACTTTTGGTATTCTAGATGCCTGAGGAAGGAAGCCAAGTCAGGGGTGTACCTAAATAAATGTCGGTTATATGCACTGCAAGTGTATATGAAGGAAGAAATGCAATTTAAATGTTTATCTGTTGGAATTAGTGACCAGACATTTATAAAGGAAGAACCTATTCAAGGCAATCATCTGTATGCATTTCCACCTGGTGAGTTTTATTTAAAGTGGAATTCCAGAATTTACTGCGTTTTATGCCGTGGTCTTGAGCGCTTGACGTGTGGAAATAACTTTCTGAAACGTTAAAGAACAGCAGCCTTCATCTTGGGCTCAAATTTGTAAAACTATAATTTGACGGATAATCTACCTATGCAGGTGACATTTACTCAATTGTACCGTTTGTTTTTGTCCTTTCAACAGGAAAAAGAACCTTAAGTTTTACCATTCTGCAACCAGATTATATCAATGCGAAAGTATTAGCTCTTGGATCCGTTTTACGCATTAGGGGCAAGTTACTTATTCTTCTTGTATTTTTCTTATAGAGAGCATGAAAGCAAGAAGCTCATGTCCATAGGTTTAGAGTTTTGTTAATGAATTCATATTTTTGTATAACATAAAACGTTACAACGGTCATCCTTTTATCGGTGATAACGTACTAATGGGCGGACAAGCCAACCGATTCATCGACCTTTTGACTGTTTGACTGACTGATTTAGGGCTAACTTAAAAAATTATCCTAAAGACAGACCGAACTAAGACCAGTCTGGACTTATTAAAATTATTTTGTTTTTAGCATCGTACAAGTACTGTTGTCAAGGCATGTACTGCCCAGATTGTCCATTATTACTGGAGTTCCATGCCTTTGGTAATAAATACCTTGTTAATCCACATGTCAACTTAACATGCTCAGAAAACATGTTCGAGAAAGAAATAGATGTAATTGCTCAGCCTGGAGTCCATTCCTTGAAGGTATGGACAGTTGTAGACATATTGTGCATAATTTAATGAGACTGAGCCAAAATCGTTTGCGATAAAAGAAACAGTTATCCCATCCCATCGCAAGAAATTGTACATGCATCAAAAGGTAATTAGTCCGTGACTTTTATGGAAAAGGAGAACCGGAAATGATGGAGAAACCTCCATTGGGAAAAATTAGAACTTAAACAAATTTCAGCTGCAAATGAAGCCAGAATACAAATTGTACTTTGGTGATAATAAAACCGGGGATAAAAGCAGTCGCCGTCGTAGAGGTATATACACTTTGTGCAATTTTCATTTCCAACATTTCTCTCCATGTTGTGTTGTACTTTCAGTTCAAGAGGCCCAAGGCAGTCTGAGCTAAATTAATGCACCATGTGGTGTTTAATTTTGCGCCTAAGTTGGAAGCTAAGCTTGGTGCCTTCCCACAAAAGCCTCATTAAACTGACTTGAAAATAAATTCCCAATTACCAGGGCTTTAAAATTATTGCACATTTCTATGTTGCGCGATAAGTTACGAAATTGTTAAAAATATCAACTTTAACTATATTCATAGATTTATTACTCATTCACAAATGACTCAACAGAGTGGAGGGGAAAACAAAAAGTTGCTGATGTTATGGTTAAAGGTTAGCAGTCGTCCAATTTATGAACTAAAAAGCGTTCTATTTTTCGTAATTAAAAACTGTATCTAGGTAATTGTTTTTATACTTAGATTCATGCCTTCTTCTGGACGATGTAGTACTGAAAGACTATTCTCAATTTTCATACATTTCAGTTGCAACCATTTCCAAATTAGCATCAGATAACATCCAAGATTGGACACTCAACGGATGGATGGTATCTGGTAAAAACATAAAACAATTTATTGCAAGTTTCTGCTTTTGATGAGCAAGTTCCTTGTAACCTTTTAGTAAACTCTTATTTCCTTTACTTCTAGGAGGTGTTGGTTTGGTCAATGAACTCCCTAATGGCAAAATAGAAAGCCCATTGCTGCCATGGAAACCATTTTACATGGACGTTGGGTTATGCCTCCGCTTTAAATTCACACTTTCTACTCATTTTCACCCTTCATTGAATGTGTTTATTAAAACTCCACAACAAACAGTTTTGATTTGGAAATTGCGAGGCCACCAAGGGAACGAACCCAACATCGCAACAGTCTCGTGGAAGCCGCTAGAGAAAATTCAAGTATACAAAACTTTTTATTCGGCTGGTATTGAAATATCACGTGACTGATCTCTGTATAAAAATCCTTCATTCACTGCAGTACTCCGTTGCTTTCCAGATTATTTTCGAGGTCCTTGGGTCTGGAAATGGTACACCTAACATAGTTGTCGACAATATTACAATAACGACTGAAACATGCGCACTGACACCATCTCATGCTTCTCCAGGTAAAAGATTGCAAACCTTGTTTTCTTTACATTATAAGGAACTTGTTCAGTGTTAGAAATACTCTGACTTATAGCGCAGGCTGACCGCTTCATTAATATCAAGAGTCCTTCCTCAGGAGAGTGGTGAACCGCGCTTAAACAATAACTTTTTGGAAGTTACAAAATATAAAAATATATAAAACAGAGATATATAGGGATACGAGCAATTTTCCCCTACATAATCAGAAAATGATAAGAAATTCCTTACGTCGTTTGGTAATGAATAATGTTTTTGATAGATTTTGCTTGCAGTCCAAATGATTATCAATGCGATAATGGTGAATGTACAAGCTCCTCACAGCGCTGTGATAACGACGTCAACTGTATGGACGGTTCAGATGAAAAGGGCTGCACTTGCCTAACTGTTGAGTTATCATGTTCGACTGGTAGCTGTGTTCCATCTAATAAACTGTGCAATGGATTCGATGACTGCTCAGATGGAAAAGATGAAAAAGTCTGTGGTAAGCTCTCTCTACATATATCATTCTACTTTTAAAAAGGTCCTTTCTTGCTGAATCCACGAAATTTAAACATGTGCGGTTTGCCCTTTTTAGTTTCGGGAGTCACCTCCTCGAGCCTTTTTAGTGCTTTATTTTTATTTTTTTATAAGAACTAGGAGTGATTATCATTCTCTTTAAAACACCTTTAAATTTGTCAAATGGCAATCTGTTTAAGAGTTTGAAGAGAAAGAGTCGAAAATGTTTCGGAGATAAATTTTATTTTTCTTGCAGGAGCTACATGCCCTAGTAACATGTTTCAATGCGTAGACGGGACGTGTATCCCATGGTCGTCCACTTGTCGCCGTGACAACTACCCGGTTTGTCAAGATGACACACACCAACCATCAATTTGCAGTGAGTGTTTTAAGACATGCGCATGAAGACCTTTAAACTTTACCCTACTTTGGTTCACGGAACGTCCATACAACTGAGCGGAATGGTTAAAATGACAGAATTTGTTAAAAGATGTAAGCGAATTTGCTCAATAATGTACTATTAATTCCACAGCAGCCAATGATTGTCCGCTAAACAACCTCAAATGTAAAGACAACAGCTCCTCAAGGAATTGTGATAAGTACTTTAGAGGTAAACAAACTTTATCATCGTGTATACAACTGGCTGATTTCCATAATTCAAATCATAGAAACAGTACACAACTCGGGGAAACTGCTATGATTTTTTGCAAATAAAGACGTGACATAAATGCAAATGAATTGCTATCAGCATTTTTTGTACTCTTCCTTTAGGTCACTGCAGTTTTGAAAACGGCTTTTGTGGACTGAAACATGACAAAAATACTGAATCTCAGTGGCTATTGAATTCTGGAAAGACCTCTTCGGCGCATACTGGTCCAAGTTATGATCACACCACATTTTCTGAAAAAGGTAGGTTATCCTGGTCTAGTCTCTTTCGTCACAGAGGGGAAGCGTCTTTATGAAAATGTATTCATTGTTTTTTAAGGTGCCTACATCTACATAGAAGCCTCAAACCGTCTCCATGGTGATCGAGCGCGTCTGACAAGCGATTGGTTAAAGCCGAATAAGATTATTTGTCTTCAGTTCTGGTATCACATGTTTGGCAAACACATAGGAGAGCTGATTGTTTACATGGCTACTCACAGTTCGGAAACGATTGTTTGGCATGTCTCAGGAAACCAAGGAAACTCTTGGTTGCTGGCACAGACGACATTACAAGCTGACAGCCGTTATAAGGTTTAGTTGATGACACAGTTTGATGACCAAATCTCATCTTACGCCTGTCAATGTAGTGATATCGAAGAATGCTGAATTAATTAAATTTTTTTTAAATTTAACAATTTCTCTTTAATTTTCAACTCAGTGAACTTTACTATTTTATTTAGTTTATCCTAGAAGGAGTTTCTGTAGAGGGAAATGAGGGAGATATAGCCATAGATGACATCACAGTCCTGGATGAAAGCTGTCACACAAACAACAAATGGGGTAATGGAATTAATTTAAGTCCAGTCTTACCCTATGTAGATATACAGTGCAAAAGATCTCTCCATCACACTACATCTATGCTCTTTCAAAGCTGGTTTTCACCGGCGACAAAATCGGGGTCAAATACAAAATAACTTAATGAAAATCAGATAGCCACTTCTTTTATAATCTGAACCATATTAGGAAACGCCGGCAAAAACGAAAACATGATAAACAACATGATAAAATACTTGAAGAAATAAAAACTTTCGATTCTCGCTACTAAGATTCTGGGTGGCTGATGATGATGTCGTACTTTTGTGTTGTGCAAACTCTATTCTTACATCTAAAATGTTTAGTTTGCATTACTACAGAGAATCCACAGTGCTATTTTGACCACAAAATATGCAACTGGGACATGGATGGATCCTGGTTTCTGAAAGAACTCAGCGGAAGCCGAAAAGGTTTTTTAAATTTATCCTTTTTGTCAAAGCTATGCAGGAGATGTCAGTGGAACTAAAACTTTCCTCTGTCATATAATGTAGATATGGGTCACCCACATCTGCGTCCAATGACTAATCAGCGATTCGACAAGTAGCTCGTTCCAAACGTAGGAAGAAAATGCCATGTCACTTTCTCCGCTATGATTATCATTTGAGTGTTAGATGTCCTTTTATCTTTGGTTTGTTTTCATGCAGAATAATAACCTGAATTTTTATTGCAAATAAACTGGAAAATTGAGGATGATTTATTGAGTAGTTCTATCATGCAGGTTCAAATTGTCATTTTCAATTGCATTGAAGTTCCTCACAATACATCGCCATTAAAAGGGCTGGGATAATTAACAACTATTCAACTCAGTGTCGGTGGCTAGTATTGAAAACACCAGGGAATATTTCTTTTAGTATATACTAAAACAGTTGGAAAAAATAGCGCAAAAAGTGATTTTAACTCATTTATTCCTTCAACGATTACAATATATTCAGGCGCAAATCCCGCACGAGTAGTTTAAAGGTGAATAGCAGAGGATATTCAGAGTTTGAGTGGCCAATCAGAGCGCATCTTCAACATTATTCACTTTTTTAGTGAATACTAACGATGATTAGTATTACAGGCAAGGGTCTACTAATATAAATGTGCAATATTTACATAGACAAAAAATGTTTCAACAATAGTTGTTATTCTGTAGGCGGCTTCCTTAGTTTAAGGCCAGAGGGCAAGACAGTAAAGGGAACAATAACTTCCCCCGTGTTTAGCGGCAACGAATGGAAGTGTATGCGCTTCTGGTACAGAATCGAATCGGGACGTGACGTCCAATTAAGAGTATTCCTAAATGTATCAGATGTATTACAACAGCTTTGGACAACATCTCATAGAAAAACTGGTTGGAACTTTGTTCAGCTGCCAATCAACGCCGAGGGAACAACCCAGGTGAATATTATGTACATAAACCTCATTCTTACTACTCAGAGGTTTATGGCAGTTTCGAAACACAGTGTTTATTTGCCCTACCAGATACTGGGTAACAGCTTATCCGACGAGAACAAGTACCTTGACCGTGTTTTTTCAAAGAACAACTACAACGAAGACTTCATCCAACGTAACACTCAGCGACCTACTACTACTACCGAAACTAACGACAACGTAACTCCTACGACTACAGAAACTATACCGTACGTAAAGGGCATATCTGAGAACATCTCACACATCCCACAACCATTCAACATCCGCGTCGCTCGAAACCTATTACCACACTACGTCAGTTGCTGACTAACGTCAAAGATAAAGACGAACCAAGGAACAGACAGGGAACAGTGTATAAGATCAATTGCTCCGACTGCCACGCCTCCTACATCGGTGAGACTGGCAGAAACCTAACAACTAGACTGACTGAGCGCAAACGAGCGACGAGGAAAGGGCGATGTCAACAATCACATTGCTGAGCATCACTGACTTACGCACCACACCATTGACTGGGACTCTGCGCAATGTCTAACATGCAGCACCAACTACTTTCAACGAATGACCCTGGAAAGCTGGTTTACTAACTTGAAACAGATTCCCTTCAACAGAGGCCAACCACTACCTGCATCATACAAACGACTCATTCACGACATTAACATTAAAAACAAACCGAACAGAACGACCTAACTTCTCTAACGGATAGAGACCGACCAATCACGACCGACCTACGCCACTTGAGCCTTACAACCATTAAAATTACGGTAAACTGACCAATCAGTTTATACAAACCAGACTAAGAACATTCGACTGACAAAAACTATTTACTTGACTCTGATGATGACTTCCGCTTAGGTTGTCGAACGTCAGTCGCCACTACCGACAACAGTCCTTCTCAGGACTACACTCATCTGGACGATCAAACGACATTATTATATGTTACCCCCGGGTTCAAACCATTCACTGTAAATTAATTTCCTCGTGAATATTTGTGTCCAGACTATTACATGCACTTTTTCCAGCTGTTTCCTTCCTCTATTGAAAATTCCAGAACCGGATGCTGAACAGTTTTTCTCTAGAATCAGTCATTACTCTCTTATTAATTGTTCGTACTCTGAGTCACGGCTTATCTCACAAAGACCTCCTTTTATTGTCAGATCGCAATAGCCGGTACATGTCGAGAAACGTCTATTGATATCGATGATGTATCCTTCAGTAAACAGCGCTGTAATGAAATACCATGGGTTCCCTATCAGGGTATGTATTGGACACCCGAGATAACTTTTGCCTGGTTTTACGACACTCAACAGATCCTAATGAGCGTGAATTATTTCGGCTGACGTGATATTATAGATTATCATCAGGAAGTTTTCTTACAGCGAGAGAAGGGAAAAGAGCCAAATTTAACTGTTTTGCTGCTCTTGTTCAAGATAATGTGAAATGTGTGAGTGTAACCCGGTAACACGAGTAAAATATCAGGAAGTTCGAGTTATATTTCAAATAGCAGGTTACGGATTAACCTTCTAGTACAGAAAAATGTAACGAACGACGTCACTTAATAGATTGTGCTGGTTCCATTGTTCATATTTTTACTTTTTCTTGTTTAGAATTTCTTCCTCCTTTACTTCCTGGCTGTCTGAGCCCTCTTGGAATGCAAGACGGCCGAATATTAAACTCTGCAATAACAGCTTCATCTTACTACAGAAGAAGGTCGGCTCCTAACAGAGCGAGGCTTCACATGGCTTTACCTGATAAATATATCTCAGGTGGTTTCACAGGGGGCTGGTGTCAGTATCCTAGTTCAAAGTACCAGTGGCTTCAAGTTGACTTTGGTTTCATAGCAAGAGTAGGCAAGGTTGCTACTCAAGGAAAACAGGAATTTGATTTCTGGGTAACAAAATATTTCCTAGCTTATAAACGAGACAGTAAGAGAAAGCGGTTGCTATATCGACAACATGGAAACGTAAAGGTAGGACGATTGAGATGTGTGGTTGTATTTGGCAGACGAAATGACTTACGCTTGTGCAGTTTAATTAGCTGCAAAATGTCACAATCTTTCTGGTCCCATCAAAGCCTGCGTGGCAATAGCGCATTCGATTTAATAACCGAGTGAAAATCCAATTTTAACGTATGCATCATAATTAGCGATGTATTCTATACAAAACGAATGTAAACCGTCACTGCTCTCCTGCAGGTATCACAGCGACTTCAACCTCACATCAGTATTAAAATTTTTACCATTTAAATTCCTAACGATCTTTAAGACAAAAGGTTCAGTTGGACAAAACTTTTCATGCTGTTGCGTTGTCTGCAAATTTAAAGATGCTGTTTTTCGTAACTGTATTTTGGTAGCCGTACTTTCCTTCTAGAACCATTATCGCGCCCGTGCGCCGAGTCAAGACACGAGTATCTCTGTAATAAATGATTACAAACATCAGGTCTATTCTCTAATCATTTGTTCGCATAGCCCTGTTGGATTTAAGGAGCTGTTAATCATGTTTATGGTATATTATTCAGTTTTTTACAGAAAAGCCCTGAACGGGAAGTCTTCTAAAAACCTATCTTCTTCATGTGATAATCTTTTACCTTAATTTGCTCTATTCCCATGTAAACCAAACAAAGTTCACCTTCTGAATCTATTTTTTTTCTTGTAATTCTGTAGATATTTGATGGTAATTTTGACCGACATACAGTGGTAAGCCACCATCTTGTCCCTCGTATCACCGCCCAGTTTGTCAGAATTTACCCATACAAATTCAATCAGTTTGGCTGTCTTCGAGTTGAATACTATGGATGTCCGGCTGGTGCGTTATATTTCAATTCCTCTAGAACAAAGTTGATTGGAATATTCAATTAACCATATTATTTTTCCGTTGTTGTTTCCTTTTATCTGTTTAACAGATGAAGCTGATAAAGTTAATATCACTCGTGGAATTCCGCACTGTTATGCTCCCCTGGGAATGCAAAATGGACAGATACCCAACGCATCTGTAACAGCATCGTCAAACTTCGGCTCCGCTCACCGCGCGCGGCTGTACACCGTAGCAGAGGGTGGTAAACCTGGAGCCTGGGTGGCCGCCGTATCAGACACGAACCAGTGGCTTCAGGTGAAACCATGCATTGTTCTACCGTAAGCATTTACGAAACACAGCGACTCATCCTGTTAGGAGAATTTTGAAGTGATAGTTGAGAGTTATTCCGTATCGCATTGATTTTACTCTAGTACGTTATGTGAGATCATAGTAGTTGAAAGACAACAACAAATTTATTTACCAACATAGTCTCATTATTTTAGTGCGCCTACGTAGCACGTATAAAGTAAAGGCTTGGGTTTGCGAGTAGAGATAACATCTGAGAGACTGTGAGAACTAATGTGTGATATTTTCTGTCTTTTATTGGGCAGATCATCATTTAAGAACGCCGCGACTCTTAATAACTGAAGCCATCGGACTCTTTGTCGTATACATAATATAAGACACCTTTCAAGATATTGGCAATTTTTTTATGAGTCAGTCTTTTACTTTGAAAAAGTATATCATAAACGCCAAAATTTTATTTTTGTTTACAGATTGACCTCGGAACTCTTGCCATGATAAAACGTCTGGATACTCAAGGACGACACGGGGTTGCCGAATGGGTCAGCAGTTTTACCCTATCCTACAGTTCAGTGGAAAGCAACTTCAAATTTTATGCTCAGGTATACGTGGAGAACAATTCATCTTATTTCTCGAGTTTCTTTAATCTGTGAAATTTTTCCCCTTCATTTCTGCATTTGCCCAATCATTTTACAGCTTAAAATGGTAACACTGCAATACAATCACTAAGTGTACAATGCCAGTTCTGCAACCCCCTTCCTCACCGTGTTTTCACATGCCTTTAAGATAGTTCTTTTTGCCCGCGTGTAAAAAATGCACTTTCACACGATGCATTTACTGTAGAACCTGGACGGCGATCTGTGACTCAAGACGAACAAATCTGGGTTTTAAACTAAGGATTCCAACAGAGCGCCCAAGGGTTCTTCAGTACATCAATGATACCTTTTTTATTTAAGAAACTGTATATTTAAATATCTTGATTAAATTTCTATAACGAAACGAAAGAGGGAAATTAACGAGGTAAAACAAACAAAAAAGGTCGCAACTTTCCCAAAATCTTAGATCTACATTTATAATCTCATTATTCAGATATTATATATTTAAAATTTCAATAATAGTCACAGAGGAGGCTAAGCGTTTTATTGCGCGGGAGTGGAGGGACTCATCTGACAACAAATCCATTGATACTCCGTTCGCTACCGCGGTGTCATTATCAACAGATGAGTTTGACGAGGTTGTTGCTACTTCTTAACTTGCAAAAATAGTCTTGAAATAAAGGGTCGCTTATAGTGCTTTATTTCTGTTGTTGTTAGATTTTTAAAGCTAACAGAAATCAAAACACAATAGCAGTAAACACAATCATCCCGTCCATATTGGCCAGGTTTCTACGTATTCATCCTCGCACCTGGGTTAATGGGGTGGCTTTGAGAATTGAAATCTATGGCTGCTTTGCAGGTGATCTACTTTTATTGATTTGTTTTTGTTATTTTTCATAAAAACTGAAGTGCACTACGAATTTTGTACAAATTCTCTTCCTATAGGAGCCACTAATATAAGCCAGACCAATCCTATAACTAGAAACGAACGATAAGTTTTATCACAATTCTTTGCCATCTTCGCTCGCTTTGGTACTCGGTACTTTTTGGCAAAATTAATTCAGTTAATCATTTTTACTTTCCCATAATGCACTGATTGGTTAGAGTGATCCCGTTAATAATGTTGGACCGTGCAAGAGTCTTAGATGCCGGCTAGCTGCAGTGTAATACCTCCTCTTCAGTCAGTTTAATCTCTGTGCACTTCTTATATTTTGTGGCGGATATTTAAGTATCTGCTGGATCTAGTGCATGCACTCAAGGCGAATGTAGTAAGTCAAAGCGAACATAAGTAAGAGAGTGATCTTGTCGGTAAACTTACCATCAATTGGTTAACAGCGTGCATAAGTAGGTATGTGAGTAGATAACGTTAACGTTATTCTTCAATTCACATGTTTTTGTTTCTTTAATAGTAAACATGTATATCGAGAAGATTATAGACAAAGGATGCTATAAGGATTATACCGACAGAACCCTTGCGTCATTGGAGACAACGAGTCCGTTATTAGATGGCAGTTATATGCAAAGGGCTGCTGCTATAAGACGATGTGCAAAGGCTGCTTACGATTTGCAACTGAACGTTTTTGCGATTCAAAACGGAGGGCAGTGTATGGGAGGAATCGGAACTCGTTTAAACTATAACAGATACGGAAAGTCTACCCAGTGTCAAGAGAACGGCCGCGGTGGACCATGGGCTAATCAAGTCTATGAGATCAAAAGTAAGAAGTGGAATAAGAGAATTATGGGACAATCTTTTCATATGAATGGCTGATAGTAATAAAAGATTCCTATTTGTCACTTTTTTCTGAGAAAAGTAATAGTGCAACTGATTTGACATGTAATCTCCTTGTCCTTGTGTCCTTTAAAGATCACACTTTGAAACTGTTGGGACAAACCTATTCAAATTGGCAAAATTAAGTTTATTGAGTCTCAGAAAGGTACCTTTTAACAGCAGCCAATCGTCAATCTCCAAGAAATTAAAACTAAAATCCACTCCATTTTGATTTTTTATGATTTTTAAATGTTCTACTGTTGTTGTTGTTTTATGTTTGTTGTTTTTGTTTTTCATGTCACTTATTTAATCAAGAAGTCTGAGATTTTACTCGTTTATTTGACTAGGAAAGTGTAATTTGTCAGATGAATGGTGTGATTGGATGAGCCAAAATGATACAAAAACAAGATGGAGTCTGGCGGAAGCGGCTGACTTAGTCAAAGCTAGCAAAGCCATTGCAGAATTTGCATATAACTTTGTAAACAAGGGTAAGACAAATATTCCTATTTGAAAATTTGCTATCTAGTGATTTTTTGTTTCTACTTGCTATTGACATCAACTTTTCTGTTTTGGCAGAAAATCTAAATGACAGACAGTATGTATTGGAAACAAGCAAGAACAGGCCACAGCGAATCACCACTCCGGTCTCAATAGGGACAAGCATTAATGCAATGACAGTATGTTATTGGTTACAGGATAACTTTGCTATTTTCTCCCTGAAATATGCATCCGGCAACGACGCTGAGGAGACACCACCCTTCAGTTTACATCAGAGTTTAGTTGGAGTTAAAATGAATGTCAAGGAAAGTGTTATGTAAGTATCTCTATCCACTGCTTAGCTATAAAGTGGGCGCACGTTGATAGAAACTTTGACCTTCCACAACTCTTCAACAAATAGAAGGCATTTTCCCGGGTTTTCTGATAAACTAAATCTTCTTATTGAAGGAACACTCAGAAAGCCTATAAACCGTTTACCTCTCGAATATTAGTGGTGCAAGTGCAAAATGAAGGCTATTGTGTTTTTACTTATAAGACATCCACTTTGTTTCTGTCATTATTGATACCAAATGTATACTGCCGGAAGGAAATTAATTTACACCCCTGCGCAGGGGCTCTCTGAGTACGTCCCGTTCACTGAGTACATTTATTATTTGTTCCTGCAAAACCACCCAACTTATTTAAACTGATGACATTTCAAACACAACTGTCTATTTCCGTAGTTTATCACATTTGTCCGTGGAGAGAAATGTCTGGCATCATGTCTGTGCCTCATGGAGTTCTCAATTAGGATTCTGGAAAATTTACAAAGATGGAAAGCTCTTCGATTTTGATAGATGGCTTAGCTCCGAACAAGTAATATCTGGTGAGATGTTACCAGAAGAAATTGTTCTGACATTGTGCCACAGCTGAGTGCCACAGCTGAGTGCCACAGCTGAGTGTCACAGCTGAGTGCCACAGCTGAATCCCAAACTTGGCCTGGATGATACTTAACCCAGAGGAATTTTTTTTTCTGTTTAGATGGTTATTTTTGAGTCGTCAGATCACGAAATTCTGCCTCGTTAAACACAGAAACCAATGAAGCCAAAAATAGAATTTTAACTGGAAAAAAGAGCATGATTAGTGATGAGAGATTTGCCAATCAAAATCGCATAAAAATTTGTAGCTGAAGATGCATGTGTGAAGCTGATGATCGTTGGAGGTGAACACATACTTCAACTTCAAATTCTCAATAATATGGCTCTTTAATTTGTAATTCCAGGGTCAGGAGTTACTACTATAGAATTCCAACAAGGCAATCAAACGTTCTCATCAAGATTGACAGGTGTCAATATGTGGGACCATAATCTAGGAGTGGAGGAAGTATATCGTCTTTCTCTTGGATGTGGACAAGAATCAGGAAATATTTTGCGGTGGTTTGATCTGAGGAATAAAGTGGATATGACGGAGGACGAAAAGGAGATAAAGGAGCCGGCTTGCTCGTATCGTGATGGTACAGGTCAAGTTTTCCTTCCTCAAAGGCGACGGTTGCTACCCCAATTTTCATTAAAATAAATGTGTACTTAGTTTTTGTTTCAGTTTTTGAGTTAGCAATGGTTCAACTTTCATGAAGTGTAATTGTTCAGTCTCACTTGTCAAAGCTCACAATCCGCCACAAAATTTTCAAAATATTTCTTAGCAGAAGTTTTATGTACTCTTTTGGAATGAAGAGAGAAATAGCTCAATGCGGCTGTGTATTTTATTGTGTTAAAAACCAAGACGCGTCAAACATTCAAATACCAAATGTCAAATAGGATTATTTGCAATTCAAAATTTAGTCTTCGACGTTTTTTTACATAAAGTTGGTATGATTGTGTAAACCAAGTGTCAAACAGAAATAGACCAAGCGGAAAACTAGAGTTTCTGCAACCGGAATTTTCTGATTTAATACTGATGCCCCGCGTCTTCTTGCTTTCGCACAGCATTTCATCTTTTTTGCCTTATCAAATACCTACTGCTATAAATAGTAAGAAATTGTTAATGTGCAGTTATGTTTCGTAGATGATGCAAAGTATTTAGTAAAAGCAAATGTTTCTATCAGGTGTTATGGCAATAGTAAGCCATGGTATTGCAGAAAGGGTTACCTTGGTGAGTCCGTGGAACAATAGATCAGCAGACAAATATGGAAGTTGTCTCAAGTTCAGGTTTCTAATGTTTGGACCTGGTGCTAAAGGATTGGAGATTCATCAACAACTTGAAGAAAGTCAGTGGCCGATTTGGAAAGATTCTGATAACATGGTGCCGTACTGGCGACATGGACAAGTTTCTCTGAGTTCTCTTGCGAGGAGCAAGGTAATACCAAAAAACCAGCACCTCGATTTCCTTTCTCTTTGAAAAATTTTATAGATTTACTAAGTGGTTCAATGTCTATTGCATGGTTAGGTTGCTTTGTCAAACCAAGGAAAAATTCAACGTTGGTTATGTTTGGTCAATAAGCAACCCAGGATTCTTCTTAGATTCTTCTTAAAAGGTCGCTCGCCAAACCGATACCAACCACTGCGATCAACTTGTAAACAACAATTTGCGACCAAGTATTGTGCCGAAAATCTATGCAGTAGTACTTAGAATAATCTGGGACGGACGACCATACCTTTTTATCCAAGACATGCCCGTATTCAAATTTTAATGAGGGTAGGTTACATGTGTATCCCGGCGGTACTAGGCAAATTGCAGCATACATTGCACACTGCATCGTCATCGGAGTAAATGTCTATTTTATGACATTACCTTGGACGAAGCATGTAGCAGCTGCGAGAGTAAGGGTGTATGGGTAGATAATAAAAAAAAACAAATCTTATCTCGAATGACGAAACTCACCGAATTCTTTGCATCTGTATGCAAGGTTATCATTAAAGGAGACATGGAAAGAGTGCCTGGTTACATAGCTGTCGGAGGACTGTCTTGGGTCGATGGGTATTGTGAATCTCAGCCTGTTGAAGCAGCCAATCAAGGTAACACTCAAGTTCTACTCTTTTTACTGTGAATAGGCATTGGTGTATTATGATGATGTTATTACAAAAGAAGCAACATTTTTAAGTTTGCAAAACATGTTTGGACATTATTCAAGTCATCCTTAATTGCAAATGGTCGTTATATAATTCGAATTTACACTTTACAAATATGTCATGGAATTACAACGTAAGCTTAGTGATGTCAAAACATGTTTTCAAAGTTAAAAGTGGTTTTACCTTTATGATTATTATTTTTATTATGCTTATTTTCTTAATGATAGCATTATATCTCTGCAGCATGTAGAAAAACACTGATGGCGTCTTCTGGTTTTATCTTATCACCTTACTATCCTGGGTTCTATGCACCTAATTCCAGTTGTAATTGGCTAATAACCGCGCCAGTTGGTCATGTGATACGTCTTGAGGTACTGGATTTTCAACTGGAGCGTGACCCGCGATGTGCTACTGACCACCTTGAGGTGACTGATGGGAACACAGTAGGTGAAAAAAACTTGGGAAGATACTGCGGAGATGAAATTCCGAAACTAATGCAGTCCACAAGAAATACACTGCACATCGCGTTCAGGTCGGACATGAGCGTCCAACGAACAGGCTTTAAAATACACTATTCATTTAAAGGTTTGTCACAACAGTTTATTATTTTATGGTTATTACTGACACAGTGTCTTTTCCAATTTCGACCTTTCCTCGCACATTATGCATATTATTAAAACTCTTCACAAATATGTTTAAAGATGATCAGTTAGTTGCTAGGGTCCCATAAGTGAAATCCTGTCAATTATTTCAGTATCTCATACGTTGAGATTTTATTTTGTTGTTCGTAAACACAGATTGATCGTATAACCACCGCCCATCCCTCTTTTTTTCCTTCTTCACAGTACAAGCTGAGGATAGTGCATGTAGCAGCAAACGAGGTAATATCTAATGTCATCGGCATAACTTTTTAAGCTGAGTAAAAACTTTGGTTTCTTTGGTTTCATCGGCTAAGGAAGATGCCTATTTCTCAACTATCTGTAGAGTTCAGTATCTCTGCATTACAGAATGTTTATGTGAAGACTCTTTAATTGCAGATTTCTCCTATCTCAAATAATAATTGCTTCTAATCCTATTTTATTCACTTCAGATTGCCCATCAGGCTGTTCGTGCTTCCAGACAACTCTCGGAAATTTTTTTGTCCTAGGTTTTGATCTAAGAACTGTTCCGGGAAACATGCCATCCTACACAAAAGCCTTGTAAGTCTGTCATACTTTTTTGACGCATGCGTGAGAAATGTCACAAGTTATTGTACTAGTAGATTGAAACTGCTGCAAATAAAGCTGGTTGTTTTCATGGAAACATTTCAAATTTCCTCTGCCACAAGAATTGTACATAAATTCGTGTTTAATAACATTTCAGGCTCTTTGCAAACAACAGAATTAACCTGATTCAGGAGAAAGCTTTTTCAAATTTGCCGCTGTTGGAGTATATGTAAGTCTCTAGATCATCTTTTTAAAATTTTAGCATCGTTTTCGCAAGTCAAAAAGTTTTTTGTGGACTTTTGACTCTTTATGGCGATATATTTCGACAAATCTTATCAAAACACGATTACATAGATTTGTTAAAGAGGTTCTTGTCAGACATTGTAGGGACGAATTTCCTGACAGGACCACTGTCACTTTTATTAAGTTTGACATCATACCAATGTTAACAGTTATCATGGAAAATCGTAAAGATCGTGATTAGTCTAGAATAAGTCACAAGTATCTTCTTTTTTATCTTAGAGATCTCAGTAGAAATGTAATTCTGATGTTAGCTGATTCTTCGTTTCAAGGATGTCAGAATTTAAAAACCATGTAAGTTAAGCGGCTTTGATTTGCGTTACACTTACGCCCTATGTAACCAATAAACATCCCCGCGTTACACAGAGATTTCTTTGTTTCAGCACGTGAAGCTCGCATGTTCTTCCTCAGGAGAAATTGTTATGTGTTTGCAATGTTAGTGTACTTGGCGTTTAAATCAGTAAATCAAGTGTCCGTTGTTTTTACCGCAAGCCTGGTATTGCCATGCCAGACCCGAACTCTTTCATAAGCATCGTACATTCCTGTTAAATCCTGGATGTTTGAGATTACCTTGAAATCGTCAAGTTATGGAAATTTTCTCTAATTCCTTGTTCTTACTTCCTTGTTATAACTCCTCAGAAGACTGACTGGAAATTTTGTCAGGAAATTGTCTTTGAATGTCTTTTCTCACCTTGACAATCTAGAAGTCCTGTGAGTATATTTTTTATAAATATATACAAGAAAAAGGGAAGAAACCTTTATTACAACAACTATACCTTATATACCTTAAATGCAAGATTTCCTCTCAGTGATATCTATTATATTGTATTTCTTCAAGTATAACATGCACAGCTGCTACTTATTTGCATTTTACTGTTTGCTAGTACGTACGTACGTACGTACGTACGACACTTTTTTTCCAACTCTCCTTATCTGTTTTTTCTATGATAGAATGCTTTTAATGTTTACCTCGTAAAAATTTCTTGCGGAAAAACCAAGCAATAATTGTCAACATATTTTTTAAAATTTATAATGAATCACAGAGATCTGGGAGAGAACCTCTTAACTGTGATCCCAGAGGGAACATTTTCTCACTTGCTCAATCTTCGCGTGGTGTGAGTACAATTACTAATCGTAAAATATTGTTTTAGAGCATGAGAATACTGATTGTCAGTTCATATTGTCATTAAACGGCTAGATCAGAGCATCTGAATATTGAAAACATGAAAAGTGTATCAACGTAGTTTTTAGTCTTCATTACATTCCCTCCATTTGTTCGAGGATATTGGACAGTTTTAGATATAAATTGTTTCCTTATGAGATGAGAGTAACGATTTGTCGCTGAATATCCCCAGTTTAAAATTTTTTACTTGGTCCTATAGATCTACCTGAATTCAGTTGCTATATTTTGCCAGGCAAACACGTGTTTTTAATTTCTCAACAGAAGTTTGAGGTCTAATGAAATAAGGTCTCTGGAGATGGGAATGTTTAGCCAGCGGTGTAATTTAACATATCTGTAAGTTTCTCCTGATCGCTCTCCAGAAGCCTTTTGCGAAGTCATTATTAGGTTGCATAGCTCATTGTCCTATTTCATATCATCGTCATTATTCGCTTCGATTCGTTCAAAAAGTGCGATCAAAAATGTATGATTGATCGAACTATCTGTGAGAGTGCGCTGTTTAATCAAATCAAACTCGGTGACTTTGGTGTGCACATTTCCTCATATCAATTTGATGACCACTCAGTTAAGCGACCACTCTGTAGACAACCACTCGTTTCTCGGTCAAATACTGTTTCAAGCATTTTCTTTAGTGCCATAGCTCAAATTTCTGGGGCGACTGCACCACTTTTGTGGTAAAACGTTTAACAAACTTCTTAGGGGAAAATTCTCCAGAAAAACCGTACCTCTGGGGAAGCATTTATTTGTGTAGCTCAGATGGCTTAATTCCCTCTTAGGACAATTTCTCTTGTGTCGTGCATCTGGGAAGCGACATGTACGAGATCATGCGAAATACGTGTACAATACGTCCGTATTTTTAACTTTTGGCAAAGTAACGTTTAAGATTCTTAGCAATTTGACCACCAACATTTTAAAGTTCAAACATATAAGCAGTTCAACCATTAGATATTTTTTCTCATCAGATATCTTCAGGATAACTTGATTGAAGTAATTCCGGACAAATTATTTAACAATCTTGGAAACCTAAAGGTTCTGTAAGTATCTTTTAACATTGACATACTTCTCATCTCTCATCTTATGAGGATTCTCACTAGCGATGTTGTTAAGTAATGGTAATAGGACTGAGTGGAGTCCAATTCGGTCTGTAATCATACGAGTGCTAACAAAATCGGTCGACCGCGCAGCAGGAGTCCGATTTGTTTATCACCCGTATCATTACAAACCGAATTGGACGACATGAACTCTTATTACCAATTAATCATAAAAATTACAATTTCCGAGAAAAGAAATATAGCAAAGTTATGAAAGAAAGGGACAATTTGCATTGAAAGACTGAAAAAGGAGGTGGATTGTCTACTTGTTTGATTGGTTGATTTAAAACACAACTTTGAATGTAATTGGTTAATTTAACCCGCAACTTTGAAAGTGATTGATTTATTTAAACTACAGCTTTGTGGTTGGCTTATTTTACTGTCCGATAACCAACTGTCTGATTACAACTTGATAGTTAAATTAGTGAAAAATAGGAGTTTTTCAAACCATTCACAATCGAGGAAATTGTCTTTTCTTATGATGAAGCAAATTGTAGGGTAACTATCCTCTCTTTCTCCATTTCTTTGTTCTTCCACATACTTTCGTTTTTAAAAGGGAGTAGCAAATGACCTGATTGTGCAGTTATATGCAAGTGTAGTCAAATCTTGAAACTATTTCCATTCTTTGTCTTAGCTACCTGAACAACAACAAGATAAAAAGGATATCAATGCACACCTTTGAGGGATTAATATCATTACACACTCTGTGAGTATATGTGTGTGTACCTTGTCTCTTTCACGCTTTAGCAAGCTTATTAATACTGTAAGGTTACTCATGAAAGCGTAGAAATGAGAATTGGTGGGATTTAAATAGAACTACCCTCATCGTGACTTTTAAGGCTTTGCCACAATCAACAACGTTTTTATTTTTTACCCTAATCCGCAGTCTGCGTAAATATCAGGGGGAAAAAACATTTTTGTCATCATGGCTCATTAACCTGTTTTGAACACGTGAGCCATTCGATTTTGCATTATCTCAACATATCTGAGAACAGAATGTTTGCGCGATTGACGGTATTCTTCTCTTGTCATATGATTCAGGTATCTAGACAATAACAGGATAGTGGACCTCCCTGCTGAAACTTTTCATGCTTTGGGCAGTTTACGAAAACTGTAAGTGATGTTTAAAAAACACATTTATCCCTCAGTTACGTAATCAGAAAACTCAACAAAACTTTGATGACCTTGGCGCATCCTCACCGATTCCACGGCTTGCGTCTATTTCACCCACCCCTCGAAGGGTTCATTATTTCCCAAGGAGTAAATAACAGAAGGAGTCCGTTTTATTTTTGTTGGTAGTTTTATGATGAGACCATGTATCGATTTTTTCTCATAAGACAGCTCCAGAAGAGAATCACATGATCGCATCAGGGCCGTTCATACGAGAAAAATATCTGTGGCTCACATTAGATGCAAACCGCCTTCCGTCTGACAGATACATTTCCACTTTATTTTCCTCTCGTAAAAGGCCCCAGTGACTCTCTCTTGACTCAATTTACTTCCATTCAGCCTTTGAATAGAAAAATATAACGAACGATAATGCAGTCTTCAGAATCATAAACAAATTTTTTTTGGCTAATCAAATGAACTTTACTCTGTCACATTTCTAGTTAAGTTATATGATAACTAAAAATCGAGACCAAACAGCTTACAACGATAAATATAACAGTTTTGTGCTGATTGAATGACAAAAATATGCTTCTACTGCCAATGATAACCCCCCCAACGTCAGAACGACTAGTTTTTATTAATAGCTGATATCATTATGCGGCTAGGTGATATTATTATGGGGGTAGGTGTTATTATTATGGGGGAAGCCTGCAGACTTGCAATGAAGACAAATACTGCTTTCTTTCAGCACCATGGATCATTTCACCCACTGCTGTTATGCTGTTAGAACAATTCCTCAATTACAGTGTGATGCTCCTGCCGATGGTTTCTCAAGCTGTGATGACCTCATGAAAAATAAAACTCTCCAGATATTCATATGGATTCTTGGAATCTTAGCATTCGCAGGGAATTTGATTGTGGTTCTTTGGAGATGTTTCTTGAAAGAAGATAATCGCGTTCACTCATTCCTGCTAACAAATTTAGCGATATCTGATTTTCTTATGGGGATATACTTATTAATAATCGCCATTAAAGACACTCAGTGGCAGGGAGTGTATTTCAAACATGACTTATCCTGGAGGACAGGTAAACTGTGTCAGTTCGCCGGCGTGTTATCCATGGTTTCAAGTGAGGTGTCTGTGGCAATGTTGACAATTATCACAGCCGACCGACTCATATGCATAGTATTTTCATTCAGATTCAGGAGGCTTTCTTTCAAGCGTGCATGTTTTTTGTGCACAGTTGTGTGGCTCTTAGGAATCATGATATCCACAGTGCCACTGATGGGAATTGATTATTTTAATGACACGAAAAAAGGTGTAGGTTTTTATGGTCGTTCAGCCGTGTGCCTTTCTCTCCAGTTGTCATCTGACCGACCAGCAGGTTGGGAGTATTCTGTGTCTTTCTTCATCGCCTTTAATTTCGTGGCTTTCATGTTTATGCTTGTTTCTTACATTGCTATGTTCGTTAAGGCAAAGAAAATTGGCGGAGCCGTCAGATCGACCAACGTTAGAAACGAGACTGCTATGGCGACAAAAATGATGTTCATAATCCTCACAGACTTTTTCTGCTGGATACCAGTCATCATAATCGGAATATTATCTTTAACAGGAAGACTGTATGATCCAAAGCAGCTTGTATATGTTTGGATAGCGGTTTTTGTTCTTCCTGTGAATTCCTCCATCAATCCTCTTCTTTACACATTTTCTACAACCGCCTCCAGGAAAAAGTTGAAAACTCTGACGGGAACGATGAGCTCATTTGTAAGAAGAACTCATTCTTCAGGTGAGGCGATTTCATGAATTCAAACGACTGTTTTCTGTTATTGTTTTCTTCATCTCAATGTTTTGTGATCAAATGGAAACGTTTGGGGATTTAGTGAACTTAGATCGAAATAAAGATTATTTCATTGTTTCGTGTTTTTGGTTAATAGCGTCCTCCCTGGTGACGAAATCGTGAAGTTAAGGGACGAACTTTCTTTTCGATAAAAGAAAGTTTATCGGAAAACTCAGCTATGAACTTTAGGGTTAACTCAAATATCCCTATCAAGCACCCATATGAAGAAAAGAAAAACGCCTTTTGTTGAGAAAATCATCCAGAATTGTGTAGACTACAGCATGACAGTGGTTCACGTCAGTCACAGATATGCACGATGAAAGGGTTTTTTTCAGTGTTAATGCTAAGTTTGATTGGACTATAAACGATTGAATGGGTTAATGTTGATCGGAATTTGGAGATTTTCGCGAAATTTACTTTCGTTTGACACGAAAAACACGTCTCCTATTTTCGAGAAATAGAGTTATGTAAAAATGAGTTACATTGCATTACTTTACTTTTTATATGTCCAGACTTCTTACACAAAGTCTTGGTCTGGTTTCCGGAAACAAATCTAATCGATTTTAACACGGTGCTGTTGGAATCAAATAGCATCAAAATACATATACAGTCGAGTTATGATTAAAAATTTAAACTTCATAATAATCCTTTCTACAGGAGGACAAGGGAGATTAGATACGCACCTTGATATAACATTGTCAACCGTGACTCCTAACTTGCCTGACAGAAAAACAGCCATTGGAAAGACTGACGTGAAGATTATTGAATTTTGTAACATATTTAATGACTGCAGCTCCAATCAGTCTATGGTGAGTATTTAACCTGACATATCCACAGCCAAGTGAACGCATATTTGTATTTGTGAGAGCCTTGCCAGCTTGTTCTCCTAACAACAGATTTATACCCCATTCACACCAAAGCTTGGTCTCTCAAAGTCCAACCCTACGTCCCCGTCTTGAGAGACTGGGGCGCAGCCGATCCCCTGTGTAGTGGATACAGTGGTAAGGTAAGGTAAACTTTATTTTACCATGGTGGCCCAATCAGCCGTAAGGCTGATATCCAGAGCGCCCCTTGAGTAAAAGGAATAGTAATTTAAAAATAGAGGATGTAATAATTTAAAAATACAAAATGTTAAAAATTGTGAGTATTCATCAAAAATTTAAAGGAAGAAAGTGACTCCGCGTTCTGAGTATAACGAAGCAACAAATTAAAAAGGGCTGTGCCCAAATATTTAAAAGTTCGTTTCCCAAGGCTTAGGTTTGGTTTGGGCATCTTCTGCGAGTGTCATAGCTATGTACATTGTAGCCTCTAACAAAATAGTTACATAAATACTGAGGTACTAGCTTATTTAAGCATTTATAAACTAAAACACATTTGTGTCTTTTCCGTTTCATTTCTAACTCAGCCACCCTAAAACATTAAAAGTGTCTTTAGTGGAGTCATACCTAAAAACTATGCAAGCAGCACGATTTTGTAACCGTTCAAGGGTTTTGCTGGGGGTGGATGACAGTTCACCCCATGTAGTGTTGGTATAACACAGGATTAGCTCGATAAGGGTATTATAGGCGCACTTCGCTGCCTTAAGAGTAAGGCAAGGTCATATCCATGCTAAAAGTCCCAAACGCTTGTTGACTTTGTTACAAATAGAGTCGGTATGCTCTTTTCAGTGAAGCTGTTCATCGAGACCTCAAGATAATCGATCTTTGTCATGTTCTCTATGTCCTTGCCTTGGATCTGCAGAATAAAGTCTGATGAGTTTTGCAATAGTTGCTTTGTTCCAAAGAGTAGGCCTTTCGCTTTGATCAAATTAGTCTTAGTATTAGTCTGCTTCTCATCAACCACTGCTCGACTCGTTTGAGGTCTTGTAGATTTTCTCTGATGATGTTGATATCGAACCCAGTATAATAGATCACTTCGTCATCGGCATACATACTTATCGCCGAGTGTAGCAAACATTGAAGGAGGTCGTTTATGTATATCACAAATGGCAATGATTCCAGTAAGAAAACTTGAGGAACGCCGAAGTCTAGTGGATTACAGTAGGATTGATTAATTCCAGAACAAGCGACTTGAGAGGAAAAGGTTGCCTATTAGTCAAGGGATGACGCAGCACAGACAGAGCAGACTGGACCCTATGCAGTCGACACCTTTTCTCTCTCCTAAGTCCACGTTCACATTCGGAACTTGGAATGTAAGAACTATGTTCTAACGAGAAAGGACAATTATTGTTGTAAATGAAATGAAGAGATACGGTCTGTCAATTCTTGGACTTCGTAAAACAAGATGAACATCATGTAGGGAAGTGAAAATGGCAGATGGCACTACCATCCTATACTCAAGGAACCAAGACGACGGAGCTCCTGACACGAAAGGCGTTGCCTTCATGATAACACTATATGCGTAAAGCCATGATCTCTTCGGAACCAATCATCTCAAGACGTATTACAGCCTACTTCAGGACCACACACAAGAAGATAAGATCATGGATAATACAATGCTATGCACTAACAAATGGTGCCGAGGATGACGATAAGGACAACTTGTACAACTTACTGAGGCAGGTGATCAGCAAGTCAGAAGAGAAGGATGTAGTCATCATCATGGTTGATCTCGACGCCAGTTATGGAAGTAGCAGCAGAGGAAAGGTGAACAGGCGATGGGCAATGTGGGATATGAACAAGAATGGAGAATGATTAGCAGATTTCTGTGCTGATTTCGGGAGGGTAATAGGGGGAGAATTTTTCCCCTCAAAAGCGCACCAACTCACTTAGGTCTCACCTAACAACACCGCTGAGAACCAAATCGCAAATGTGGAAGTGTGGGAGGAAGAACATCTGCCTCAGGAATGGTATGGAAGCTACATCGTGAAGCTCTACATGAAAGGTACATTACGTATTATCATCGAGCTGTCAATCGGATAGAATACACCGCTATAAATTAACTACAATGACTTTGAAAATGCTTTCGATGGCCTCGACAGAAAATCTATTTGGCGACTAACGAAACATTATGAGGGAATCAACTCATGGAAAGAGTAACGGTATCCAATGGACACTGTGGCAACAAACAGACAAAGTCGACTTTGCCGACTATATTGCTCTTCTCTCCACTACCAAAAATGCCAGCAAGCTAGGACTACGACCAAATGTAATGAAAACCCAGATAATGAAGAGCAACTGCAACAACAAGACATCTATCACTATCAGGGACAACATCTAAGAGGATTCTTCATCTCTTGTCTAAATTGAGATTACTGTGAGCAGATATGGTGGGACAGACAGGACAACAAATGCTGGGTAAATAAGGCAAGGATAGTTTTTAATATTCTGAAGAAAGTATGTTCAGCCCACACAATGAGAAGAAAACCCAAACTGAGAATATTTAATTCAAATTTGGAGTCTGTTCTGCCCTACGGGTTCGAAACCTGGAGAGCGGCGAAGAAAGCCACCAAAAATGACAGAAATTCGTCAATCATTGTCTCAGACGCATCTTAAAAGTCAGATGGTCAGATAGGATATCCAATTAAGTGCTGGGGGAAAAACAGGAAAATAGCCAATTGAAAATCAGATTTTCAAGAAAAAATGGCAATGGAAAGGGTATACCCTAAGGGAGTCTGTAAACAACATCACGAGACAAGCAATAAAATGGAACCACTAGGAAAATAGGTCGCCCCAAGATCACATTTACAAGAGACATAGAGTCAGACATGAAAAGATGGAACTACATATGGCACCAGCTGGAAAAGGCAGCCTCTGACAGAAGTAGATGGAGGACGTAAATCATCAATGGCCTACGCTCCAATAAGCCAAAAGTTAAACTAAAAGCACCAAAGTTTGGAAATGTTTTAAATCTGTTTCTTGAACTCGGCTTAAATTTTTTTTTTACAAAAGCTGCCTAAACCAAGTTTGTTGACTTCAAATTCAAGTTAGTGTCTACTTGAAACCTCTGAAAAATTCAGTTTTTCAGTTCTCTCTTTTTGATTTTCATTCATCTAAACCTGGTTTAACTAGACATGTTCTGCTGGTGTAAATGGGGTTTTAAAATCCTGTAAGTTACATCTAGTTACAAACCCTCAGGTTCCAAGTTTTCCGGCTACCTTAGTGTCTTAGCCGACTGCACTTTCATATGACTCATATGTACGCCATTAGAACTAACCAGTTATATAACCTTTGTGCACAGGGATATGCTACTTGCTGGGTGGAAAAAGACAGTTTGGAAATGTGCCTTTTGAAGTACTTTACAAGATCTAAAGAGAAAGACTGGAAAAACGAAATTGAAATTTTAAGAGAAATAGCTAAAAATGGTGCACATGACAACCTGATTGCATTCCGCTGGCATTCCGAAGGTAGGTCCATTTTGATATCATCATTAGCTCGTTGGAAATCAAATAAGGCGATGCAATTGTTGTGCTATTTTTTCATTTCAGTGTGTGATGTCAACATTGGTTTTCAAACGACCAAGCTACCATCCATAAAGAACGCTAACTTGTAAGTAGTAAATTAAACTGCCCAAAACTTTTCTAAATTGTTTGAAACTATAATTCCTCGAAGCAAACCAAAGGTCGAAAAAAGAAAATCAAAAGAAAAAAAAATTGGTCCTTTTTTAAATTAAGAAGTTTATATGCTAGAAGCTATCACTGAGCCAAAAGGAGCTGGCTTTAGCTATTTCAAAATTAACAGCAGGTTTTCCGTTGTAGGTTAATTTGCTTTGCCTTTGTGTCAAGCACCTCGTTGAGCGATTTCCTTGAGGAAGGTGTTGGAAGATGTGAACCAAGTATTACCCAACTGCTAATTGTACTTTTAGATGTTGTCAAGGCTGTTGAACACCTTCACAAAACAGGAATCTGTCATAATAATATTTCTCCGTCCAACGTACTCGTTTCCTTCAACGAAGGGGTAAGCTTACCTTAGCTATGCAAGTCGATAAGATACAAGCCGAAGTTGATTCGATACACCTAGAAAGTCCTTTGGATACAACTACAGTCATTTCAATACAATTTAGTAACGGAGTAATTGGATTTTTCACGAGACTTCCGTTTTGTTTACACCGTAATGAAGCGGTATCAGCATGCCAATCTGCTCATTTCTTAGAAACCTACTTAATAGTAACCCATACTCATTTGACACTGTTCATGTCACGGCTCTACATGATTTGACGCGTTGGCGGGCGGCCTCTACCTCTGATTGCATTAGTGAGCACATTTGATCAATAAACTTATTCGTCATGCACTTTCATACCTAAGAGATGATGTATTCAGTGAATGACACAGATATAATCGGAGGAAGAAACCTTCGAGTGCTCCCAATAGGAGTCGAAGCAAGGACCATCCGGTTGGTTCTTCAGATGCTCTACCACTGAGCTATAGGAGACTCATGGCAGGCTAAGCCATTTAGCTAGGTCCATGGTGACAAACTTACTGCCCACTGCTAGGATGGAAATGTTAAATGTAATGCTTTTGCGCAATGATGATGAAAATGGAATTGGTAAATATTAAGCCTCGGTCCCTTTACAAGCACTAGACACTTCTCACGTTGTCTTAACGCAAACTTCCTCTGACTTTTAGGTTCGACCAGTGAAAGGAGTACTTGGAAACTTTGGACGAGCCTTTTTGCTTAAACAAAATGACAACTCTTCCTTTTTGCGCCAAGAAGATCTTCGACAATTTCGCAAATTGATGGAAACAGTTGTTGGTTACAGAAATTTTGCACGGAAAACAAATGAGGTAAGTATAGCAATTGCTAAACAAAGAATCGAAAGTATCTCATTGTTGATGGAAAAATGTTCTCACTTTTCATTGGGGAATTGTAGATCAAGGAGATTCTTGCACTGTGCAAGGGCAACGAGGACGACACACGAGACGCCACACATATCCGGGAAACACTTCAAAGAATAAGTAGCTCCCTAAAGGAAAGTGCGAGGTTCTAACACAGCCAAGCATCGCAACGACAAAATTGTAACTACAGTTGCATCTAAACGAGAATCTCACAATGCATGCATGTATTAAACATGGTTTGTTTTCATGTAATGACTTAACTAGTAATATTTCTCCAGTCGAAAGGAGCCATCGAATTTTTTCAACCTTTATACACTAGTATGTTAGATTATAGATTAGCCGCATTTTTTCCCCGTAATTCCTGTAGTTACACACAGGATGCGTGTTTACGCAAGGCAATCAAAATTATCCAGACAACGCCGATTATTTCACTCTTTTGATCTTAAATACTCAATTGAGTATGCTACTTAAGAACTCAAGTTTTAAGTAAAATAAAGGATCTTGGTTTATTAGATACTGCACAAGGAAGTTTGTTGATAAGACGTTTAACCTTTTAACTGGTTATTATTATAATAATCATTATCATTATTATTTTTTTTTAGTTGACTTCTGATTGCGCCTAGCCAATCACTGGGTCGAGTCTGTCGACCTCGTTCTGATTTGTCTGACAAATAAAGGTCTATATCGGACAAATATCTTCGGTTCTGTTGAATGACTTTTCATTCAAAGAGATAATAATAGAACAAATGAAATTTATCTCCGAAAATTCTTTGAGGGGGAAACGAAGAGAGGAGATATCGTAGTTGCGAAATTTACCCACAAAACCTTGCTAACCTCGTAAGAAATTACCCGACACGACTATGAGGACTAGGTTGTTCAAATCGGGATAATTTACCCTGCATCTTTACCCCAACATCTTTTTTATGACCTATTCGTCGATTTACATTACACTTTTTTTTAATCAAAAGATACTATCTTCCTATTTGTGTTATTATCGAGTCTTAAAATTCAACCAAAACTGCGGCTTCAAAATGTACCACACTATTGAAGAAATGTAAAATGGTTTCCGTGTTTACATAGCCTGATGTAAACACGCGGGAGGTTGGGAGAACACGAGATAAGCGTAGGAAACCACGACGCGAAGCGGAGTGGTTTCCAGCTTATCGATTGTTCTCCCAACCTCCCAAGTGTTTACATCAGGCTATGTAAACACGGAAACCATTTTACATTTCTTTTATAAAATAACTAATGAAAGAGGAACGAAAACCGAGTTTACATACGCTCATGTAAAATGGTTTAATGGCCAATCAGAGCGCGCGTACTATTTGGATTATTTTATAAAAAACCTTTGTGTATATTGCAGAAGTTTAAAATGTTTTCGGCGCAAACCAGGATTCGTTTCTCCATTTCACCAAACTTGCAATTAAAACATGCAATGTACTCATTCCTATTGTCCAAATCTAAATCTCTGTTGCTCTCAGCTGGTTTAAAAACGTTTTTCAGACAAGTTCCGTGTAAAAATTATTCAAATTAAAGGAGGAAAAAATATAAATCAAACAAGTGTACTATTGATAGGCTGAACTGAATAAACAGTTACTTTTCCTAACTGTGGATTGCAAACAGAATACTTAAAGAATGTCCAACCATGTGCAGCGGCTCCTAAAACACAGGGAAAACAATCAGAAATGTATTCTCAGGAAAGGTAATGGGTTTCATGGTTCAAAATTTGCTAATCAAATTTAACAATCAAAAACAGCAGAACTTACCAAACTCGCCATCCTTGTTGACTACTACCAAGCCCCCACTAAACTTTGGGTAATATTTTGCTATTCGTGTAAGAGCTAGTGTTGCTGCTTCCGTTGGACTTTTACCCTGACGCATGAACTCAACTGCCTGAAAACTGCACCAAAAATAAAAGAAGAAAAAAATCCTCTCAGTTGAGTTGTGTAATTGTTAATTATTAAAGCTTAGACAAAAAAAGGGAAATTTCCTTCGTTGGGAATAAACTGTTGGCTGGTAAGAGCTAGTGGACAATGCTTAGTATGTTCTGGTAACATAAGGAATAGCGGCCAGTGGCTGCATCAGTTCTTTCATTTTTTATTTGGTTAGATTTTAAATATCAGCAATAATATAAATAGCTGGGTGCCAATATTTTCATACTGTCAACGAGTCCCTCTCTCCACAAAAGGTTCATTAATGACCAGGATTTAACCATTAAACCTGAAATACTTCTATTTGCAACCTGGCAAAAGTGGCCTTTTACCTCGGAAGAAATCGCATCATGATATCTCCATCGCCTGTCGCAGCAGCACCTCCTACCTCATTATCAACGTATGCTCCAGCTCCAGCAATGGGTGAGTCTCCCACACGCCTGTGCAACAAATAGATAAATAAAAAAAATAAAAAAGGAGTTTACTGGTAAAGTAAGGCAGGAACAGACTAAACAGCCACAGTTTTCTTGGACAACCATCTTCACTTCTTAGTGTTGGTCTGTTTAATGAGTCGATAGCAAAGAAAAAATATCAAAAGAAAGAAAAAGGAAAGGGACAATACATTTTTCAGAAAGACGTTAGAAACAAACATGTGAAACTACACACTGCCACATTAAAATGCTTCTAACTACCAGTACTTTGACTCGGCTGTTCTCTTACCCAGGAATCTTGTGGTTTGCTCCATTTGTACTCGTTCCTGCAGCAATGTTCCCAACTCTGTCCACTACAATCATACCTGAAAAATTAAATATGTTATCTATATTGAGTGGAAAAACACAAAAGTTTTCAGTTACTATCTTCCAGACTTGCATATTATTGGTCATTTATAAGCAAAAGGATCAGTCCATCAATACCAGCCCAAGTCAGGTGCAAAAAAGGCTCAATATAGGGATCTTCTCCTCACCAATTGTATCATGATTTTGCCGCCCAATGTCTGAATGGGAAGTCGGCCTTGAACTTTTCCGTTCCCTGTGGAAACCAATTATTAATTAATACTTAGACAATAAAGCCTATTCTTGCTCTCTGAGACTGTGGTTTACAGACAGAACATGAATTTTCACACCTTTACAGCAACATTCTAAGCTATATATGAAGGGTCTGGATATCGTAGAACATAGCACTGTTCTGAATGACTGTCATCCAGTTCAACATATACTGTTTGAACAACAGTAGTTCGGTCCCTGCTAAGGTTAAGTAAAGCTGGTTAAGCAATGAATCTTTCAGTTTGAGTGTGTTGAATTGATAAACTGTAAGCACTGTTGGTGGGTAAGAATAAACTTACCCTGTCACAGGTTTGTAAGGACCACATGACTGATGAGGATCAGGAACCACGTCCTATAGCAAAGGAATGATAATCAGTTCTGAACAATAAGCATTTAGTTACTAGGCATCTCAGTAAGCAATACAGTCCTGACATCCAAAAGAAACTATAATCACATCTTAACTGAAGCCACATAGAGCTCTTCTAGAAATATACCACCTATATAATATGAATACAAGATACTATTTCAACACTATTTCAAATCTCCAGTTGCCCCTGCAGCATGGTTCAAAGTGACATGCAAATGCATTAAAGAAATAAATAAATAAAACAAAGAAAAATATTTTACCATGTCAACTTTACCTTCCAAAAGTTGGGTTGGCAATTATTCTTTTCCCAGTCTCTCCACATCTGCCTGAAAGTCATAAAATAGGGTTGTAGACAATAAAATTGGCTGATGTAGCACTCATCTAGTTCAGTGTTGTTTTAGCTGACCAATTCCACAGCTCATCAAAGAGCAGCCAAAGTAAAAGAGAGTACATCTTAATATGAAGCATTTCCTGAGCTAATTTGCCCAGCATATATAAAAATCAAAATTAGTTCAGGTGGTATGCGAAAAAAAAAAAAAAAGTTTTGGCAGCAGCATGTTTTCAGGATTCTTTGTTAGGTGTGAAAACATGGTGTTAGGTTGTCAAAACAATACAGGACCCAAGATTATAAGTTTAATCAAGAAAATGCAAACCATTGAATGCAGCTTCAACTACTGACCAACACAAAAAACACAGGATTAATGCTTAACTCTCCAAAAATCTGTTGCATGTAAAAATACCATGGGCATTTGTGAAAATACTTCATCTTAATTATATTTTCTCATTATACTTTTACCAATAACGATTACAATTTTTTTAATTGCGTTAAATACATTTCATTACTGTTTATTCATTTCAGTACAATTTTTCATTGTTTTTGCCAACAGAACTGAGTGTTAGAAGCATTGTTCACATGTTATTACTCTCTAGCTTGCATACCATGAGTGGTTAGTGTGCAAGTCTTCATTTGTGAATCCCATCTGCACTGCAAACTGGGTAGCTTTTAGAAAAAACACAACATATCTATGTTAAATGAATGATTGTCTTGTTTGATGCAGTACATCGTTGTTGTCATCACTTCAAGATATCCTCTCATTATTTCACAGTGCCATAATTTCCTTACTCCACCATTCCACCTCTAGGAATGGTCTGAATTCTACTTTGTGTCCCAGAATATTCCAAACATTTTGACAATTGGGGAGTACCCACCAAAGCAGCCTCTTTGCTAGCTCTTGCAAGAGTCACCAATTTCACCTCATCCCACTTATATGAGCAGTCAGAGAGTAGTACCTTATGGGATTATTTAATATCTGTAACTGTAGTCTGCCTAAAGTTGCTATTGATACAGGACTATAACTAGCACATCACCAGCAAAAGTTGGTGAAAAGCATATAAGAAGAAAAGGCTGCTCACAATGTTATCTTACCATCATCTCCTACCAAAAATGTCTCTGAGGTGTGTTCCATGACACTGCGTGCAACTGAAATGGCTCTTTTCACTCTCTTTAGACAGCCAACAGCTCCAACATCATGTGTAACACTAAAAAGGAAAAAAGTGAACCATTTGACCCTTCAAGGTGTAACACAACATAACATTACAGCCCTATATGGTGTCTGAGCTGTAAGCTGACTATATATCAGACTTACTGGCCTTAATTACTTACTATGGAAAATAATTTTTACCTCATTAAGAAACTGCATTAAAATATGAGATATCTTAACCATGAGTTACATAAACCCTTGTAATCAACATACATATAAGTTGAGAAAATGTACCATAACTAATTACATTGATTATTAATTTCAGTGCATTGGATTAGGTTTACAAAATGGTAATGACTGAGGGGAATCTATGACTCACACACTATTTTACTGTCATGGCCCCACTTTGGCAAAAAGTGGGGAAAATAATGGTTAGTGGTAAATTTTTCACAGCTTTGATCAGTTTTTTGGCAAATTGAACTTTGCCACGACTAATTCTGTTTGCTTTCTTCTATCACCAAGAGAGTCCTAAAAAGCCCTGTCTATGAATATGGCCCCATTTGGTGTGTGAGTTGACACACTTATACCTTTCTTTTTTCACTTGTGCATAACAAAAAAATTTAAGGGTTCCTCCTCTCCCTCGGGTCACAATTACAGTTACATGCATGTAACCAAAGATTGACTACTAATGTTATTAACCCCACCCATTTATGAGTTCCTCTGGCCATGGACCCATCTTTATTTCAACACCATCAAAGTTTCAAGGCAAACTTACCCATTCATAATCATGGCATCTAATGTTGTCTCTCCATCTTCATTGGGGCTGTCAACATGAACATAATAAATATCAGTTATAGACATTTTTCTTGTGGTAAACCATGAAAAACGTAGAGTAAAAGCCACACATAATTTTGGCACACTGGGTGGACAAAAAATCTGAGGTGTGGCTCACAAATGAAACTCAATGTAGCTTGGGTTTCATGGACCTCACTGTGATTGATTAGTCATGGTCGTGCAAAAAATGTTTATGAAAGAACACAGAAAAAAAGACTAAAGGTATGTTGCTGATGATCTCTTCTTCAGTTAACAAATGTGGTTTTGGCCATATTCCTACATCAATCTTTCCATCTCTTCATTGTTACCTTTAATGCCTACAAAGAGATGTTAACAGTTTAAGTCTTAATCACCCTTGATAATTTTGCAAGACTAATGGAATTTAAATTGGAAGTTGAATGTAGTTATTCACTTTAAATTTCATATCTTCTCAAAATGTCAAAATCAGGCTTGTTAAGAGTAATCATATCGTCAGAGTAAACATAAACATTTGCAGAACTTCAGACTCACCTAGCAGTGTCCATTACTAACATCAGCCTATATTTTTATGAACTAACCTTCCACCAAACCCTACAGTGCCATCACATTGCTCCATTTCACACACTGTGCATCCAGATTCAACTGCATCCAGCGCACTTCCTTTGTCACTTGAAATAACATGCCAAGCTATTCAAAATTTGAATAAATACAAAGGCAAGTTTTGCATTCAAATTGCTATCCAGTTTATAGATAACTCAACACATATTATGTGGGATAATTTCTGATGACCAATTACTAAAATAAAAAATGTGCTGCATTTTTTCAAAGACCTTATTTATTATAAACATGTAAAAAATGATGAACAGATAACAAAAAGCAGTTAAATGAGTAAATTAATGTGTACATATGATTATACCCAGTCATAAAAATACAACATATTACAATATAGAAAATATTCATTAAATGACACTATTACATGTTATTTCTTTGGTTGATTCCTTTCTTGTGTTTGCATGACCAAAATATGTTTCTTTGACATACATTTTTAATATATTCTGTGAATACATGAGTGTTAATCAGTAAATGTTTTTTAACAGTTTTTGAAAAAAATTGTTCCAAAAGTATTCTTCTAGTAGTCTGTGTGTATTTCATATTGATTGCACTGGCTACTGCATTCTCTATCAAAGACAGGAAGATGGGTCTGCAACACTTTCTTGTGGCCTATTATGGAGTATCCCAATTTCTACATGCATTTCGTGTAGAATAAACACTCTCCCAGAGGCTTGTGTGTAGACAGAGAAGAATGCAAGTGACTGGTGGAATACTTCATGAATACTAGGAAGGAAGACATCTTAGATCAAATGCCTCCTGATTTCAGATTGCCAGAGGTTGAAATATCAAAAACATGTCAAAGAATGGCACAGTTGCATCAAGTAGAAGAATCACAAAAACAACAATCTTTGTTGGCAATGAAACTTCAGTTCATTTCAGTCAAGTTTGATTGTGTGAGTAAGATCTAAATCTTGAAAAGCAAGTTTGTTTCGCAGTTTCTCCCCTTGTATCTTGCTTCAAACAAAGCTGTAAAATATGCAAACTCTTGATTCATCTGACAGAAATTGGAGTGCATAGAACACTGACATCATCTAGTGAAGGAGCACCATGAAAGGAATTAACCCTTTACACCCTAACATTTGTATGCATATTTTCTACGCTGTTTTCTCCACATTTCCTGTGGCACTAACAAGGAGAATTTGTTTAACAATCAAGAGCTTCTTTGGTTGGTGATCATTTCCTTTATTCTTGTGACCTTAGTGTGTGATTCAGGGGTGATATTGTAAGGAGAAATTAGACAGTAGCAGTGCTGTAGGGAGGAATGGTGCATTCACACCCCCCTGGGCTAGGAAAGTTTGTTTAACACATACTGTTAATTCAAAAGCAACTTCAGAATGCAGTCTCAGGTAGTCTCATGCTCCTGGACCCCAAAGAATCTTTTGTCTCTGGTGTAGAAAATTCCTGCCTTTGCCCTCCCCCCTTACATGTGAAAAAACTTGTCTATGGACCTGGCTAGTCACTTAGTATAGGGTCCAAGGATTAATTAGGGAAGTTACAACTCACTAATTATTTTCACACAAGGGGAGAGAAATGCAAACATATTGAGAGCCAGAAAACATCATTTGGTGGTTTAGATTAAAGCCAACCATTATACCATGATGTTTGAAAGGAGAGTATTTTGAAGGATGGATTGAAACTTGTCAATTTTCTTGCTCTCAGCATGAGGCTTCCAAGCTCAGTTGGTAGTAGCTCCCAACTAGTATCTTGGAGGCACTGGTTCAAATCTCTTCAAAGCCTAATTTTTTTCAGGCTTATCTTCTGCAATCACTTAAACTGCAGTCTACCAGCAATGGTAATTTATTTGCTCGCTTGTTGAGTTCTGTTCACACCCCTTTGTTTCTTTGTTATATCTGTCTTTTTTGTCAATCAAACATCGAAATGTGACAATAATTTGTTAATTCCCTTGAAAGGTTGGTACTTTGACACCAAAAGTTGAGACTTGACTGACATACCATATTTTCACAAATAAGTACCAGCACTCTAATAAGCAACCTCCCACAAATGAGCAGCCCACCCCTTGGGCCATAGTTTCAAACAAGTGCCCCCATTAAAAACCTCTTCCCCTTGGCCTCTTCCCTCACTTACTTAAATAGTAGGGATACAAGAAAAACATGTCTCTAATTTGCCACTTTATGTGTAACTACTTAAGCTTCAACTGTAGCTGCATCAGTACAAGGCAATATGTTCTTCTCTATTGCAGTTATTTCTATCTCCATGTGCTCATTGAGTTCTATATACGTGTTATCTGTTCTTTTAATTTTTGTCCTATTGCTGCACAATTGAGCTTCCTCCTTCCAATTAGCACCCTCCTCTCCCTCCCAAGTGCTTATTTAAGGAGCTATGGTAACTGAGCATTCTTCTCAGGTCAAAAATTTATCAGAGATATAACCATGCCTGTATAAAAAAAAATATATTTTTCTTTTCCAACCATAAATATGAATTCTAATGGATGTTTGACTGCAATGAAAAGTTTTTTCCTGGTGTAGAAGAGCAAAAGATCCTTGAAATTTTGCACAACTGATAGCTTCTGGTCCCCCCCCCCCCCTCCAAATAAATCTTGCTAGGTATGCCTGATGAGTTCCCAAAGCAAGTCAGTGGTGTGAACACATGCATTATTGGAAATGGGTATCTGGTCAGTTCACCACCACAAAAAAACTTGCCATCACCATGAGTCAAATCACCACCTGTGGCAATTTGACTCAAGTGTTATGTATAGTCTGTCGAATGAAAGCTAAGATGTAGTAGTATATTGCAAAAAGGGAAAGGGACTCCATACTTATGTGTAGTGTGTCAATTATTTTCACCGTGTCATTTTCACCAGTGCTTATGAAATAGCATGAAACTTGCATCAAATAAAGGCTAGGAAGTGGCAGTATATTGTGACCATAAAAGCCCCTACAAATACACTGAAGTTTTCAGAAACAGACTTGGCGTCCTCTCTTTGTTTTAAGCTCAAATAATGTTGACATATGACCTTTAACACAAGTTTTTCCTTCTGAACATGATGAATTTGCTATCAAATCTAATGAAAGCCTAGATCTCGAAGTATATTCATTTATGGGTTTTGATGATGCAAAATTTTGCAGAAAGCAACTTGGCTTTAGTCAGGAGTCACTGAAGGGCAAATGGATCAACCCTTGAATTTATTAAAATAATAAGTAGCATGTCAGGGATATTCTGCCAACTACTACATTTGTTAAACCATTTGATCAATACCATTGCAAAACAAAGCACTATTGTTGAAGTCTCTTTCTCTGGATTTCTAAAAACTTTTAACACGTTTTGATTAAGGAGCACCCCCCTGGCTATATACACACTTTTTTATGTTGCAATAGACTACTATATCGATCTTTGCTTTAATTTGATGGAAGTTTCATGCAGTTTCATAAACATCTGCAATTTGGTGAAAATCACCCTGGTTTTCCCATGTGTAGACTGATCAATATCATGATATCAACATGTTTTTTTTTTCCATTTGATGGTTAATGTTCCATAATTGGGACAATACTCAAAAAGTTTGAGTTCCTTTTGCCATATTTGTTCATTCTTCTAATTTTGAAATATACCAATAAAAGTTTGCTCTCATTTGATGTAAGTTTCATGGGAAGGATAAACGTAACACCGGTGGCGATTTGACTGTCAGTGGTGGGGAGTCAAGTGGGGGCGAGTTTGGTGGTGGCAAATAATGACTATAAACACTTGAAATGTTGTGAGAATAGCTAAAATTCTTTGAATTACTCAAATTTGATTTTTGATCTTCGATTTACTTTTTAGTTCTGCCAACCTTCTAAGTGGATCACTGCTTCAGTTATACAGTAAGCTTATAGTGCTCGAATAATTAAGCTTGTCGATTGTATGCTTGAGCCTCTTTCATATCCTACCTTCAGCTGTTGCATTTGTAAAAGGCCATGTATTTATCACAACTGGGAGACTCTTGAGGGTCGAAGTTTCACCATATTTAAAAATTTGTCCTTCCACAAACAAAATAAAACTAAAATTACTACTTGACAATATCGACCTGACACTTCCTCCATAATGGCTTTAATCGAACCAATCTTCCCACGGTCGATCACTTCTGCTGCATTCACGCTTTGCATGCCTACAATCTAATATAGTTTTTTTTCGTTTTCTGTTTGAAAGCGTTTTACTTTTTTTGTCCCTCTTTCTTATCCTTTTTTTGATATAAGATTAATATTTACTTTCCTTCGTACTTGAAGCAAAGTGAATAAATTCAACATTAATTACGATGAAGGACGAAAGCGAAACTGAAAACAAAACAAAAGAATCTGCTTACGTGTACCGCTTACATAATTGGCTAATCTTATTGACCAATGATAAAATGGGATCTGGGTCGAACTAACCAATCGAGACCCTCAAAACAATATGAACTGAAACTTGGCGCCCAAAAATCAATCTTTTTGTTTACATCGACTCGACTGTTATTATCATGGAACTATGAAGTTGGGTGTGTAAGCACAGTAGTGATAATCATACCTATGAACCTTTAGAAACTGCTTCTCTTCTTCTCGTCGCTCAGTTGTACTGTTATAGAAGTCCTGGAAACGCACAAATGAGGTACGTAGAATGCTTGCACTGACCTAAGCGCATTTTCATCATACTAATATGGCGACTAAATTTCCCAATACTTGACAGCTGAATTTCGTTCTCTTCCCGAACGCAGTAGTTTTACCGTAGTCGATGAAATAGAGCAGCAATCAGACGCAAGCTTTTCATGAATTTATTTGTTGCATTAAAGTTCATTCCGCCGGTAAGAGAATTTAATACACGGCTGAATTGGCATTTTTTTTCGCCGATTTCGAAACGTCTCGAAGATCAAATCTCCATTGTGTTTATGTTTTTTTTGTCATACCTTGGTAACAATCAATTCAAGTTTTATTCTTTGAAATACGAAAACTGGCGTCGATTTTTGCTATAAGTCAGCACAGACTTGTTCACCATACGTTCATACTCGTATGAAGAAATGATGGAGCTCAATTTGCAGAGCCGGGAACGCCGATCTATTTATGTCTTTGTTGCTCTGGCGTATTCAGCTATCCTAGCTTGTGTTGTCGACTTAAGCATTTTATTCTGATTTCTGTTGCTCATGGTTTAAGCGTTAAATAATAGTATTGGAGTGGTGAGTCTTTAAAAAACGTTCATTTTTTAGTCATGGAGAAACGTCTACGATCGAACTGACAAGATTCTCCAAAACATGTATCTGTAAATTCTGAAATGCTTAATTATAAAACCGTTACGTAGTTGATGTTCCTGTGGTCATTGCTCCTCTGGTAACATTTATTTATGCCGGGGTGATCAGAAACTTTGATTCTCTAAAATGAATGATGAGATCTTCACTTCAATTTTCATTTTAAAAACCCTCAGTGCGTACGTAGGTCAAGGAAAATTTTTGAAATACGAGATTCTTGTTCAATATCAAGGTTCAAATGATATTGAGGCTAAAAGGTCACAGGAAATGTATGTTTGACTTATATGGATGTGTTTGTTAGTCAACTTTTCAAGTGCCTTGTGGCTGTTTCACTTTTAAGAGCTTACATGTATTTACACGTATTTGTAATTAGTTTCAAGAAGTAGCATTTACGACATGAAATAATTTGTAAAGCATGCCAGTGAGGAAAATTAGGGAAAAAAAATGATCGGTCCCCATCTCTGCTGAGTTTATTATGTGTGCATCTAGGCTACTTCTCTAATTCTTCTAATTACCATTAGCAGTTTGAAATGAACAGTTAAATTGGGATCAGTTGAAGGCTGGGACCTCCTGGGTGGAGCATGGGGATATTCATAATATAACGTTTAGGCTAGTTTTTTTACTGATATTTAGAGACAAAAGACATTATTTGACATAGTATTTATTTTAGAAAATAATGAAAATATTCCCCAAAAGATTGAATTTGAAAGGAACCGAGCTAGCTAAGTTACTGAGCATATGTGAAAACCATACCTACAAAATTGCAGATTAGATATTTGAAAAGTTTGTTTTAAATCAATATAAAGATATGAAGTACTCAATTCCAAATTTAAAAGATAATTAAAAAGAATGATAGAAGAAGAAATTTGGTGCAGTGATAGTAACTTTCATTTCTTGCAGACTAAGTTTAAGGTTTGTCTACAAGAATGATTCACTGTTATAGTGAACAAAGATATATGCTAAGAAAAGCACTTCTTCACTAAAGATGATGACTACTAGGAAGAGCAGTGTTGAAGTTGTCATGTATGTAAAAGAATAAATTTTTAGGGTGGTAATGAAGTAGAGAAAGATGTTATTCAATGCATTGTTACAAGCATGAGACAAAGAAAACAAATTCCAAGTGCCTGTGAGGAATTGAACCTCAATCTTCTTGTTTTAAGATCACAATGTAGTCTCAAATCCAACTTTTGTGCAAAAATCTGCGAAATGTAATTTTTGACATTGAAACTTTCAAGAATGGAGGATTATAGCTCTTAAGCCACGAAAACAAAAAACATCTCAGGCCTAACTTAGGCAAGCCATGTTGTAGCTTCCAGGACAAGTTCTGCTCTAGAGTGCTCAAGGAAAGATCCTGAGAATAAATTGTTCAGTATGGATATTGTGTAAACAAATATTTAATGATAACATATTTGTACAGGACAGCCCTTCAGTAGGTAAGTAATGTCATGAAAGGGATGCTTAGTTTTCTACAAATGCCCAAATCCACTCCTGACTAATTATGAAATATGTATAAAACTTTGTATTACATGATTGGTTGATTATTTGCCCATTGATTTAAAAAAGGGAAAAGCATTGACCAGATTTTTTGTCAAAGTTTGCCACATTGCTTTCAACTCTTGGTACCTTAGGAAAGCTGTTTAAGTGTTTAGAAGCAACAGTATTTCCAATCATGCTTCAATGTGGTAGAATAGTTTTCAGAATTTCTTCATCCCACATGTATTTTTGCAAGTTCAACATTTATATGCAGTTATATCTTTCCTATAAACAGGAATTGTGTGTGGCTGACTGAACTTGCAAAATTAGTGAACTAATAAATTTAAGGTAAGCAAAAAAAAACAAAAAAAAAAAAAAGGACACAAGTTCTTCTTTGTTATCTTTGACCCTAAGCAATGTCTGTTTTGTTTGTTGTTCAGTAAAAGTGATTTGGTAAATTGTAAATTTCAAACAAAACTCAACATTTTACACTGTATAGACACCAAAATACTGTTATAAATACTACTGAATAGGTCTCATTCACAGCTGTCCTTTTATCTCATACACAATAGGCCCTTTCTTTTAAGTAGAGAGTATGCATTTCCTAACATCACTTAACAACCACCGCAAAGGGGACTACAGCTTTACATAGTCATTATAGAAATTATCAGAGACAACTTTTTTCTAATTTCTGGCATACATATCTGTTATCACTTTATAAAGTGAGGTGCTTTGGTCTTTAAAATATTGATGACATATTGAAAGGTTTTTTGTTTTTTTTTTTTTAATAATTTTTACCAATTTTCAGATGATAGTTTCCTGTGGGTTGAATGTCAGCAAACTGCTCAAAGTGCTAAATGAGGGGCTTCTGAAAGAAGAGACACACCTTGCTCCCCTTATGTGCTTGGCTGGAAATGAGGTTTGTAAATGTACATTTATCAACCAAATATTGTAGTAGGTCATGTGTAAATTATTATTTTTGTAATTTTCCTTTTAGGAGAAAATGTAACTAAATACTGTGACTAGAACTTTTGGCAAATTTTCATGTGTAATTGCAGACCTTTAAACAGAATGGCAGAAATTGTTTGTAAGTCAGAGGGTTCAGAATTGGTCTCATCTGAATTTTATAGTTAAACTGGTACAAAATGAATGTGTGCAGAAGGATTGTTTCAGGATGAACAATTCATCAAGGTACTCATTACATTTGTTGTCTTTTTTCCTGCTAGGATTCAGATGGAATCAGTCTTTCCAACCGAGACAACAGCACAGTTTTTATACTCAATTTGAGCAGGCATTGTGGATTTCACTCAGAGACATTCTCCCTTTCTGTAAATTTGCTTGACCGTTTCTTATCAGTTGTAAAGGTGAGTTATTTGTTGCTGTGTACTGTGTTCATGTAGATATCTCTCCTATAGAATGCTTAAGATGTAGAAGTTCAAGCAATTAAATATGATAAATTCAGGGATACCTTGAATTAACAGTATGTGTCTATATTTGAATATACAGTCATGTAATGTCTTTTCTTATCATTTTCAGAATTACAAAAGAAATGGTGTACAATTTAATGGAATTGAAATGTCCAATTTTTATTTAAAAAATTACAGCAATGCAATTTATGAATATGCTATCAAGTAAGAGATGAGTTTGAAATCTATCAATTACTTTTTCAAAAATTTAATGTCTAATTTGTTTAAGATGTGCTAAGTTGTATTTTCAAGATATGAAGGGTTTTTTTAATAGAGGTTTTCATGATCATACTTATCTTTATCTTTACATGAAGGCCAACCCTAAGTATCTTCCATGTATCAGTATTTGCTGTCTGTTCCTTGCTGTTAAGATGTGTGAAGAGGATGAGGTACTAAGCTTTTGTCATTATCTTTTTAGCTAAGGTGTTTAATTAGCTGTAAATGTTGTGTTGATGATTTAGTATGTAACTGTACCAAGAGTTAAAAACAATTTTGAATTAATAAACCATAGTCACCAACAAGAAATCAGTCATTCCCTGTTCAAGTTTTTTGCCCATAGTTATACAATGTACAATGTGTGTGCTTTTGTAGGAGTACGTGTAGTTAACAAGCAAATTGCTGTGTTGAACTTCTTTAAGACAAATGTTTAATAACACTAACATTTGTTTCAGCTCCTTCTTTTATGTTAACAGGGAATGAATCTTGTTAACCCTTTAATGCCTGAGATCTCATTAGTAATTCTCCTTACTGTCTGCTATGCAATTCCTGTGATGCTAGTTCTCAGAATTTGGTAATGGGTCACTAGAAAATCCTCAAATTTACATTTTGATAATTCTTATCACCTGTCTGATTGACATTGTATTGATATCATAAGGAGAAATTCTGTCTTGGTCACTAATGGGAGTTAAATTGATTTGACGAGGAGCACTGTATGCTTTAACTGTGCAGGTGAACCCTAAACTGAAGATACTTGCACACAAATGCATGTATGTAAACACATATGGTAAAACTGCTTGATGATATTCCATTTTTGTTTAATTTTCTCTGCTAGGATGTTCCTACAGCTGCTGATTTGGTCAAAGTTAGTGGACTTAACTTTTCTTCATCAGATCTGCTACGAATGGAACGAATCATTCTTGATAAACTTAACTGGAATCTGAATGCTTCAACTCCTTTATATTTCCTGCAGGTGGTAAGTAAAGTAACATTTGTTTGAAATGTTTATGGGTGCATACCTAAATAATAATATACAATTGATAACCTACAGACAATATGCAAGCTTAAATGTCTCATGTCTTCTTTCAGTTTCATGCCTTGTGTGTTTCAAAAGGATTTCTAGACCACTGTCCAGTGAACCATCATTTACAACATATTACCTCACTCTTAGAAGATCTCCTTTGCTGTCATAAGTTTATGTTTTTCAAGGTAATTATATAATAATGGAAATTAATACCCTCACCACAACTTTAATGTAAAGATGATACAGGAGCACCTTAAACTAGAGTCATATGAATTCATTAAGATTGAAAGTTTGGATAAAAAATAACATTTAACACTTTGATAGAGCTTTTGACTAGTAGGAAAATACTACTTTGACAAATGAAGGTTGATGTAGGGAAATTCTGATGTACCCAAACAACATTTTAAGCAGGTCATTAAATTCTGATTTAAAATTCAAAATCTCTCTATTTTTTAGCCATCAACATTAGCACTGGCCTTGTTGAGTTGTGAATTGATGTATGTCAGCAGCAACTGGCTCCTGGCAACGCATTTTCTACAAGAACAGGCAAAGGTAATAGTGTTCAACTATATATACTGGAGTTAAAGATCTTTGGATGGCTAACAGAACTGATTACTTAAAAATGTATATGTTGGCTAGAGGCACCCATACCCACCATTTTGATGTTTTAAGAGTACAGGTCTTAAAAATTGAACATATTGCTTTGAACACAAAGAAAAAATTGTACCGTCCTGTTCGCTATCCCATAGCACAAGTTTGAATAGCATTTATCAGCTTATGAAAGGTAGTTTTTCATGTTCAATTAATTGCTGATTATTTTGCTTTTCTCTTGTTTCTTTAACATGGCAGATTCCTGATGCTGAACTTTGGCAGTGTTGTAAACTACTTAATGACCACTTCAAGTCTATTTCAAAAAGTCACTCAATCAAAATGAAGACACTGACATTAAGTGATAGACAAGATCCCTCATTCCCTGCTTTGATAGGGAACTAATACTAATCGAGGTGATCACAGTATCTAACTGGTGGTGTGGTTTACGCTATAGAGTATGAAAAGTCGTTAGTGTTTCTTTAAAAAATGCACTCATAGCTGTGTTTAATAAGTCATTTTCATCTTAATTTACACACGTGTCAAGAAAAGTCTTGACCTTAATGTATGTGTTTTGTGTCCTCCTAAGGCATTTGAAGAGTTTTGCTCTCCATTTGTTTTTGTTGTGTAATGCAAGTTTTATGACTGGTTGGTGCGTAAGATTTGTTTTTATGGTGGAGAGGAATAGAAAACTTTTATTGTACTTTAGGCATTTTGTTAAATGTATGTAAATATTTTAGTATGGGATGTAGAATAAAGGATTTTATATCAAGTAAGAGACTGATATGTTATTTTTATTGTGTATAATTACTTATTATCTTTGCACATGAGACATAAAACAAAAGTTTTTCCTTTGTTTGTTTGTACACAAACTGAAAAAAAGAGAACTTTATTCTCATTCTTCTGGTTTTTGTTTTAAGTTTGTACTTAAAATGAAGAATTGGAAGCTGATTCTGTTTCTTTACTCTTTGCCTCAGGTAAGAGGTGAATGGGACATTATTTCATAACTCTTGTTAAATTCAATTTATACCCAAATTAAATTTTAACTCTTGTTTTTGTTTGTCTTGCCTTTCCAGCTTTTTCTTCACTTACTGCATTCATTTCTCTCAAACAATAACTCTTAAAGATATGTTATTTTTAGCTCTAGCCATGTCTCTTCTTGGTATGACCCTGTTTTGTGCATTTCTTTCTTTTTTTATGCTTTCATATAAAATAATACTGATAATTCAACCAAAGCTTCCAGAATCCAGAAATCTTGTTCACTAAGCTTGTTTCTAAAAAAACATGGCTTCAGTGCAACATACTCTTAGCAAAAAGATAGCAAATCAGGCAGAGGAATACACAGGTTGACCTTTACTCTTATTTACAATGAGATTTGTTCCATCTTAAATGAAATGTCACATCCCCTGGCCTACAGACTGACCCATCTTCTTATCTGCCAGGGGCCCGACCTCCATGAATACTGCCATCTGGCGTTGATTGAGATTCATCCATTTTGTGCTGCACGTGTCAATACATGATTCCTGATAAAAACAAATTATAATTTTAAAAAGTCCTGAGCAGAGTATATTGGAAGTGGTCAAATCTTGGTGAATTTTGGTCTGTGGCCATCATTCAGAAAACATGAAGTCAAGTTGTATTTTTCTGAAACATTTTTCAAAAGTTTAAGTGAGCAAGATAGGCATTTTTGGATGGTTATGTTTCCATTGGAGAACTTGGCACTATTCTATGAAACAAGCCACAAATGAAAGGCATGTAAAAGCTAGATGCATGAAATCAGTTGTCTTGAATGCAGTAGGTGATGAGTGGGGTCAACAAAAGATTTTTGGACCGTATCTGATTACATCTCAAGTTAACAAATGCACAAGAATGAATGTAAAATAAAATGCTCCTTTTCTTGGTATTTAAATACCATGCATTGCACCCCATTAGACCAACACAGACTTACTGCTCTTGTCACAGAAAGGGATTTAAGATTCATTCTCACCTCTTCTGCAGTAACTTTACGATAATTCATATTTGTCACACATGCAATAAAACAGTTCTGAGTAAGCTTGTTGTACAGCTGTAAGAATTCTTTATACTGAAAATAAATGAGAAATTGATCATAAATTAAGTTATACATCTACATCAGGGACATTATTGGACAATTTACTCAGTTTAACTCATTCAACCATGATTGCTAGAAATATTTTAACTGCCCTGAGATGTAAGATAGCTCAACTGTGATAAAAAACATTGTATTTATGGTCTTAATGTGGGTGTGCCCTGATCTGCAGGTTTACTTTAAAAAGTAAATAAAATAGTACCCTTTTAACGACCACCTCTTTACATTGTCCATCCCTCACTGACAAAAATAACCTCTTGGCAACAGCCAGCCATTCAACAACAGATAAAGGTTCTACAATGTATACAGAACTTGATTTGAAATGCCCCTTTGTTTGAGAGATCACAGCAGAAATGATGTCACTTTATTGTGATATCAACTCATCACAAGTGATTTAACTTATCAGAGTAAGTTCAACATTTAAAGCTTACATAAAGTGCAATAAAAGTTTTGTTTTGGATGTTACTTCTTGGGTATATTACCAATTGGTAACCTGTCAGTCACCTGTCAGTAGCCTGTTGGTCATCTGTTGACCTACAGTCTGTGGATGTGTGTTTGCAGGGAGCTGTTCTTCACAATCACCCAGAAATCCACTTTCTTTAACAAAAAAGGATATGAAGAGCATTGCTCTTCTAAACCTTAACTTTTTATATCTGCATTAATATGATCTGAGTTTAGTATGTAAATGCTACAATAACCATTATGTGGAAAAAAAATTTAACCTCATGTGAAATCTGGAATCACACTACACTCCTACCCCCCCCCCCCCTCTTCCTTAATCCGTTGCTACTGTCTGATCGGCAAGTAAAGCTATACTTACATTTCAAGAGTAGTTTATTAAATTATCATATCCCTCCTGAGAATGAAAGATACCCAGTCATTTAGTTGATAAGTTAAAAAGAAGAACTATGAACGTTCGAACGAGTACTTCACTGCATTTCGCGTTAAAATCTTCGAGTACAAAAATACACAGAAATCCAAAGAGCGCTTGTTCAGAGGAAATGGTCTAAACTTAAGATAGATGAAAATAACCTACGTTTCGAGCAGCTAATTCATCGGCTATGAACCTTTCCATAAGAGGTGATTCTTTGCTTTGTAAACCTGAAACTCAGCCCCAGCCTGTCCTCACAGTTTCTAATGTGACTTATATTCTGTTTAACAAAGATAAAAACCGGATAAAGAATGCAAAGCAATTCGATGCTCAATTTTTCTGTATAAAGACTGTTTTAAGGCAGAATTTATATTACTGGCCCACGCTTCGTGAGTTGCTGAAACCTGCTCTAAGTAGGGTAGGGGATCGTCTGTCGTACCGAACAAGGGCAATGAGTGAACGGGAGATCGAGTCAGCAATCCAGTCAGCAGCTTATCAACTGATCATGCGCGAATGGATATCTGGCAGTCTCGATCGCTGTCTATCTGTTATGATTATTCCCGCCAAATTTGTGCTAAATTGGAAGCTAACTTGAGTCGGCAGGGTTTGGGAGCATTCCTTCAGTCATAAAAGTACGTTTAAAGAGTCACTCGTGTTTGTATTTCAAATGTAAAAGATATATTCGCAAAAATTGTATTCGTCGTTTTGTGTTTGGCTGAGCTCTCATACATTGTGTTCCCTTAGGTTCATAAGATGGGTTATTTACAACGGCTGGAGTTAGAAAATTTTAAGTCCTATAAAGGAAAACATACTATTGGACCTTTCAAGCGTTTCACAGCTGTTATTGGACCTAATGGATGCGGTAACTATAGCTATATTCATTTGCTTAAGTTGTGTAGTGTGTGAGTTTCAGGTTCTCTGAGAATGAAAGCACGGAGATATCTTTAAATGGACAAATCAACAGTTGACTTTGTTAAGAGCAAAGCGTTAATTAACAAATAGAGAAGCCTTGACTGTGCTCTGTTCTGTTGTAAAGCATGCAGGAACTGGCTAGAGCACTAAAGAAGTGTAGGGAGAAAGACAAGACGTAGTCAAGTGTAGCTGCTTCCTAAGTGTTGAGCACTTGGGAAGCGGCTAAAACACTCAAGAAGTGGGGAGAAACACTCAACTAAATCTTGTGTTTCTCCCTACACTTCTTTCGTGCTATAGCTTTTGTGCTCTAGTAAAGTTTACAACAGAACAGAGTCAAGGCTTCTCTACAGTGACTGATGTGGCCTTCCACTCAGTGCATTGGAAAGGATATTAGAGCATGCTCTTATTTTGTAACTCGAAGGGCAGGTGATTTAGTTTCTGAGGCTTGCTTCACTGTGATGACTGGAGATCATGATGAGCTAGCTGTGATAGACCTCAGCATGATCACAGTCGCTCTGACACCATCATGATAAGTATGAATTTTAACAGTTATGCCAGTTCAATTACATTTTTCGTCATTCCTGTTTTGTTTTTGAACACAAAATTTTATATACTATATGAGTTGTAGCTATGTTTGATTTTTATTACCCTATGTAAGCTTACAATGTAACTGAGCATGAAAACCTTTAAAACTTAGACTGTCCATTTTGTTTTCTCTTTGAGTATTTTCATCTCTGCTCATGTTATAATAATGTAGATTACAGCGCCTGGCCTGTTTACAAGTGGTTGTTTGGTTCTTCTGTTGTTACTTGCTTGCTCACTTGTTCCCAAAATTTCACTTTCAATTAATGAAAAAAGCTAGAGAGAAGTCCTGGAAAAGGTCAGACATAATTCAATTTGGTAGATGGTGTGACAGCTTTAGCTCAGCCCCATGCTCTATACTCTCATAGAGCATGCTCTTTCAACCAATGAGCAGCACACGTTAAATCCGAAACTTTATCATTAAATAAAAATTAGCATTGGTTATGGAACTGAGTGGAGTCCAATTTTGTCTGTAATAAACTTTATTATTAAATAAAAATTAGCAATGGTTATGGAACTGAGTGGAGTCCAATTTGGTCTGTAATCATATGAGTTAGTAACAAAATGGGATGACCACAAAACAGGAGTCTGATTTGTTATTTATTAGTATGATTATGGACAGAGTTTGACCATTAAAGTCCTGTAACCTGTCAATCAAAAATATGACAAAATTTGATAAGTAATGTAGCCATTGGTTATATGTTTTTATATAAAAAACAAAAGTTAAGTTGGTGGAAGGCTCATCAACAGGGCTGCCCAGCACTTGACACATACTTTCCAGTTACAATATATTAGGCATGATGCCTATGCTGTTCATTATATGAACATGATGCATACTCTGTCTGTAGCTGCTATGGGCAACTAAATCTTAGCAGATCAATCAGACAGTTTTTAACGCAACTTTACGATACATTTAATCTCAACAATTGCTGATGTAAGGTGGTATTGATTGGATCAGTTAAAACTGCCAACAAAATAGCAAGTTAAAGCTTATTATAATGTGAATTAAGCTAAATGCACCTAAAACTACATACGGTAAGGAAAACTAAAACAAAAGTAACAATAAAAACTAAGTAATACAAAACTTACCTTTGTTGTGATGCTTTAGAATTACTGCCTAATGGCAAAGAAGCTGCACGACATGTCGCACAATGAAAATAATTTCTGCTTCGCAAGTGGACTTACTGAGTAAACTGAACAAACTGTGATGAACAATATTGTCGAAATACATGCTACGTTATGCAAAGTTACATAATGTAAGGTAGGGTAGTGCACGCAAAATTTGAACTGTAATTAATGTTTGTACAAGAGCAATAAACAAAAAAAAAGAACAAGGCATTTGTGATCTACACTGTCCTTTGTGCTTAAATTGAGTTGGTGATAACCAATCACGTTCAACAAATTTTGTTATAGTTTTGATTAACATACCAATCATAACCATTACAATTGCCTCAAATGTGATTGGTGCATTAGCTGCTAATTTGTAGACAGTAGTGTTCTCAGTGGGACTATATGACTATATTGTTTTGTCAAACTGAATGACAAGTGGAACCCAAATCATGTTCTGGTAATTTTGTATGTGTTCTAAGTGAACTGTCAAGTCATTACTAAGAAAAAACGAGTAACTGTGAGGAATAACTCCCTGAAAAAACCTGTTGACCTACAGGTGGCTGACAGACGGCCAACAGTCTACTTACTGTCGGCCAACAATGTTAAGTAGACCTGTAAGTAGACAGATGGTAATCTGTTGGTGATCTGTCAGTAACTTGTTGGTTACAATATCATTGTAATACAGTCTTTATTGTCCACCAAAAAACACCACAGTTGATGGATTCCATATTGGAAAGGTTATCTAGACCCCAGTTGCCTACTCACTTGTGTAGCTCAAGCATGGACAGATTATCATATTATTGCCTTATAGACAAGATAATTAGAATGACAAAGACACTTGTACTTTAAATTTATAAATTCAAAGAAATAAGAAATTAGACTGAAGGTAAACATTAAGTATAACTACATGATGTACCAAAAGAGGTTTGCAAAGCATATTAGGGGGGATTTGAAAGCTTGGTCTTGGGAGAGATCATAGCAGAAATGTTGTTGTTAAATTGTGATAACAACTCATTTTATAAGAGTTTCAATGTATTCAGACTCTGAGTGAGTAACTTTAACTTTCAAATTATCCATGAAGTACAGTCAAACTTTTGTTTTTCTTTTCATTCTTGGGTATGTTACCAATATTGCTGATCTTTTGGTTATCTGTCAGTTGATAGTCAGCCAACAGGGTTACTCAGGGAGCTCTTCCTCACAATTACTGGAAAATGAGTGTTGGTCTTACAGATTCACTAACATACATGTGTCACTGGTGCATGACCAACAATAAGTTGCCTGTCATATAGCTTGTGGTATTGGTTAAACCTGTCGTTGGTTGATGAAGGGAAATGTTCTTTACTTCAACCTATTTTTCAGAGTTGAACAATGACTTTATTCAGTTTAAATACCTAAGGTTGACTCTTTTGGAAAGTTTATTGTGTTATGAATGACCTCTTGTAAATTAAACAAGTAACTTAAATTCTTATTTTATTAGGCAAGTCTAATTTAATGGATGCTATCAGTTTTGTATTTGGAGAACGCACACAAAGTCTCAGAGTTCGTACTGTTAAGGTGAGTGAATTTCCTAGTCCAGAGATACAATTTAATTTTTTTCACTATAACTTCTGTATTCATGTGTTACCAAAAGGCTGTTGTCATGGTGAGGTCAAATACATAATAAATTGCTGGAATTAAGGTTTTTTAAGCTAAGTTTTGAATGAGTGTCAAGATAAAGTTATTTTTCACAGTGAGCCTAAATGAATGCTTAACTGATCCAATACTCAGAAAAAAATCCTCAGGGATAAGCTGCATTGACTACATGTTATGTTATACATATTACTTGATCACAATCTGGTCTCTCTTTTTCTTGCCCCAAGGGGCAGAAAGAAGAAAGAATCAAGGAACAGGGTCGACTTGATTGAAGATCATTAAAATTTTTTTGTTTATCTAACACAGGATCTCATTCATGGAGCTCCTATTGGCAAAGCTGTATCCAGTACAGCAATGGTTACTGCTGTTTATGCAGAGGAAGATGGAACTGAGATAAACTTTACAAGGAAGTATGTTATATATGCTTTTGAAACCCTACAAACTTAACAATTAATTGCATACTCTCTTTTTAAGGTCTGTTTTTCTACACTGAATTTTTAAACATCAAAACTGGACTTTTACAGCACCACATAGTGTATTGCAGCACTATAAGGGTAATTGTGAAGAAGAGCTCCCCAAAAAACCTGTCGGCCGACTGTCGGTCAACTGTCGGCCGACAGTCGGCCGACAGTCTACCGACAGCTAACCAACAGGTTACCGACAGGTTAAGAAAAAAGAAAAATTGTGTTAAAAACGAACAGTTAACGTGACATAACAATCCGTAATGGTGATGTATGACTCGACAGACTTCACCTACTTACCGATCGACGGCAAAGTTGAAAGTATGTAAAGAAACGTTTCTTCCAAAATGTTGTTATCAGATGCGTATAGGATATATATATAGGATATATATATATATATATATAGGATATATATTTACAACACACCAGACAATCTAAGAATCGCAATGGAAGATAATTTAATCGAAAAACTCGGCCAAAAACTCTGATAACCATAAGCTACGTATCAATAAAAACACTTTCGTTCAAATCGCCCAACAATGCAACGCTGCCTCTTATGGTATGTTATGTATGTATCAATAATGTTTACCTTGTGCATTTGTGTTGCTAACATCGTCCTCTATCTTGCAGGTTTGGGATGAATTGCTATTTCCAATTTCAAGTTTAATAAATGATACAACTGTGAATCTTTTTACTCGTTATGTTAAGTAATAAATTACTATACGCAACAATTCGATAATTAGACTTGGATGCGTGATGCGATAATTGATTTAGGCGCGCGCCGCTAAAATCACGATTCTTAGGAGCCACCAAATCTTGAAAGTCAATTGTCAACGTATTACACATGTTGGATGTTGTATCAAGCGAAAACCGAGAGAAAACATTGAGGTTTATGTTAACGTTTCACGGACAAGCTACCGACAAGCTACCGACAGGTTACCGACACATTACCAACAGTCGGCCGACTGTCGGCCGACTGTCGGTTCACTGTCGGCCGACAGGTAGCCTATATTTCGGGCAAAACCTGTCGGCCGTCTGTCGGCCAACTGTCGGCCGACTGTCGGCCGACAGTTGACCGACAGTCGGCCGACAGACGACCAACTGTCGGCCGTCTGTCGGCCAACTGTCGGCCGACTGTCGGCCGACAGTTGACCGACAGTCGGCCGACAGGTTTTTTGGGGAGCTCTTCTTCACAATTACCACTATAAGTGGTTTGGTACTTGAAATCCAAAAGGATTTGACTCCCAAATCTTGATAAGATCACCAACAAGCATGAGCCAGTCACTACTATTTTGGGTTCCTTACAAAATTCAATTTAAACTACTTGCACTGAGACAAAAGTACATATCTAAAACAAAAAGACTTGTGTGGCTTCAGCTCTTGGTTATCTCTTAGAGATGTTTGTGCCCTAAATTTCTCTGAAGTTTTCCTGCTGTATGTGAACAATTTTGTTGGGTTCCTTGTGAATTTCAGTTTAAAAGGTTTTTTATTATTGTTATCAAGAGCTGTGTAGCTTGTAAATCATTTCATTGTGATTCTTCTTACAAGGATTGTTGGTAGTGGCACTGAGTACAGAATTGATAACAAAGTTGTCACCCCACAGCAGTACACTTCAAAACTTGAAAGTTTGGGAATATTGGTAAAAGCCAAGAATTTTCTTGTGTTTCAGGTAAATCTTCAATAATTTCCTCTCCTAAGCATAGAATGGCAATTGAGGTTTGAGAGACAATTGCTTGGACTAATATTGATGACTGTATCTAATCATTGTTCCTACAGGGGACTGTTGAATCGATTGCCATGAAAACTCCAAAAGAGAGAACTCAGATGTTTGAAAAAATCAGCAGGTATAGTGGGAATAAGTTACTTTATTTATTACATTTCTCTTTGTAAGCTGTCAGACACCCTATTCATCTTTGGCATTTTCAGAGTATGATCTCAAATTTTGATACTATGTACAGGGTTAAATTTTTTTCACACAGCCAGGGCATCATATATAGCTTGATTCCATGTTACTCATAAATGCTTTGCTAAACTTTAGATCAGGTGAGCTTGCAGACGATTATGACAAAAAGAAAGTAGACATGCAGAAGGCTGAAGAGGAGACAAGTTTTAATTACCATAAAAAGAAGGTATGAAAGTTCTTTCTCTCACAGTTAATAATATTGTGGAAGATGTTGTTTCCAATAAGAACAAACTGCTTGCTGATTCATGGGGACCTTTAAACAAATTGATTTGATTTTTATCTGAAATGCATTTCTATGAGATATGCCATCTGATAGGAATCAGAAATAAATGTTTCTAGTTTAAAAGATGACTTTTGTTTGTTTTCAACGTCATTTAAAAGTTGGCACATAATCAGACTTTCCTCTTGTAAATTGGGGAATATCTTGATCACTTTCAAGGGAAAAGAAAAATAACCCAAACTAGCTCTCTGTTATGTTCAGATCAATCTATATGGTTAGTGTCAAAAACATTTGGGTGGTTGGGCATGTTCAAGGCATTCAAAACCACAAAGTGTGTGGGCCATAAATCAAAGAGGAAAACTAAGACCCTATAACTTACCATGCTCACTGAGATGTGGATTGTCTTGGGAAACAAGGCCTAGTTTTATAGAATGCTATCAGATAATTGATGCACTTCCAAATGCAAATTAAGACAATTTGCAGTTGCTTTTCAGTCATTGACACATCTGAACACTGTTAAAGAAAGCAAGTTTCATTTTCTCTTCAGTGAGTTAATCTTGAACAACTCATTATTTCCAACAGATGAAAGGTTTTGGCTTTGATTTACTATTAACAGTGTGTCTAGGGACTGGGAAATGCAAATTTGTTCAGAATGAATTAAAATATGTACTGGAGTGATTGCTTTGTCTAACTTAGGGAATTGCAGCAGAGAAAAGAGAGGCCAAAGCTGAGAAGGAAGAAGCTGACAAATACCACAAGCTGAATCAAGAACTGGTAAGGTTCTAAGCTAACGTACAGGAAAAATTTTAATCAACATAAAAAATGTAGTCTTTTTTAGAAAAAAAATTGTTGGAGACTGGCTGAATAAGGCAATTACCATCACTAGCTGGATATGCAAGTCAAAACAATTCAGAGTGAAGCCTCTACTTAGTGAATACCTCATGTAGCAGATACCTATCAGTAATATTAAGCCAACTAAGTTCCTGATTTTGTCACCCATATCTACTCCAAAACTATCCTATATTCAGTAGACACCTCTACTTAGTGGATGCAGCACTAACATTAAGCCTTTTAGTGACCTAAGCCCTTCCAAGATGTTTTGTCATTGAGTAGATACATTGTAGTGCAATACAAAATGTAATGCACATACACAAGAAAAGGCTCCTAACACTTGAATTGATGAAGTAGTTAATGATATATTACTATAAAAATTGCATGATTTACTAGAACCTGCAAGAAGATGCCATGTGTTAGGTGGACACTAGCAAGGGTCCTATGAGTGTGTATTTAAAGCAGGTTTAACCATAGTTAACTGTGCTCTGTAGATCAAAGCAATCCAACAAGCTTTGTCTAAATTGATAATGACTATTAAGCTATAATATTTTATTATTATGGAAAATCATTTCCCAAAATGATACTGTTTGCTAATGTTGATAGGTTCTGTTTGTTCATTTTAATTTCATCAGGAAAGTTGTCAACTTGAAGTTAAGTTGTTCCAGTTGTATCACAATGAACAAAGTATAAATCACTTAACTAGTGAACTGAAAGCTAAATCTCGTGACTTGGACAAACTTGACCAAAGGAAAAATGAAATTGACCAGCAGCTCAAGAGTAAGAAACAAGACAGCGCTAAGTTATCAAGGGAGATGGCTTTTGTAGAGAAGAAAATTACTAGCAAGGTACCAAAATTAGAGAAAACCTCTTTTATATAGTTTACTACCAAAGTAGCTAAAACATGCAGAATATTTTCATGCATTAATTGTGTATCCAAGTCCACAAATGTTGCTAATTGCCCTGACATTGGTACAGCATACCATTAGGTATGAGGAATAATGATGCAGAGAAAAGCAAGTTACCTATTTTGTTGAAATAAGCACAGTATTAAAATAGTAGCTAACTTTGAACCATGCAGGAAAGTTTAGACATTGAATATAGTGTGTCACTCATGTATGCATAGCACTTTTTACACCAATTCTAGGCTTAGTTTGAGTTTACCACAGAATAATCTTAGACCAAAGTCATAATTATAGTTGGTAATTACAACAGTGTCATAACTTGAACCTGAACTTATGCAATGATTTCAATAGCGTTATTCTATTTTGTACAGGAAGCAGAACTGAACAAGAACAGACCACAGTATATTAAAGCCAAGGAGAAAACTTCTCATGTTTTGAAGCGGCTTGAATCTTCTAAGTAAAGACCTAAGATTTTATTTTTTTAACCCTTAGTGTATCAGATCTATTAGAGTTTTTTACTGGCACAAGATAAATTTTAACCCTATTGTGCATAGTGAAGTATAATGGGGCTTTTAGTACAGGTAGCACACTCTACTCACTGAGCTATTTTATTTGTATCATTATTTGACTTTGGATAAGGATTTCAGGAAATAGTAAGGTGCTTTATAAATGAAAGCAGAACTATCCCATTTATAAGTTATGGTTAGTTTGAGATACTTTTGATACTGGGAAAATTTTCCTCTGATCATATCATTATAAAATTTCATAAAATTTTGCTTTGAAACATTCTTTTGGGTGCTGTATTGTCACCTTAAAATTTGGGTATACATATAGATCAGTTCAACACAGATAGATGAATCTAAGGACCTTTCCAGCTAAATAAAGAAAGGATTTTATTGCATACTCCTACTGGAGTGCTTTTTGATTGAGTGTAGTAAAACCAAAACGAATTGAAAGTAGTCACAATGGCCAGACAGAAGAAAGGAGAATGAGTACTGAAAGTAAAACCTACCAACTTCCTAAATCATGGGAAAACACCAGTGACCAAGTCATGATTGGTTTTACTTTTGTATCTGATTGGTTAAGAAAGTGTTGCAAGTTTTCTGGACCAATCACAGAGGGTAAAAAAAAGCCATTGAGGATTACTTGCAACACTCAATTGAAAATTGCTCTTTTTGTTTAACACGGATAAATTGAACAATAGCTGCAATAGTTTTTATGACACTTAGGTGAAACTTTTCTTTGCCTTTGAAGGAAAGCTTTTGACAAAGCCAAGAATGTTCATAAAAAGCATGAAGCTGAAGTAAGTTAAATGTATTTTCAGGAAAATATTGTAGTGATTTTAATAGGCAATACAGTCAAATATGTACATACTGTACATGCCTATATTTACACTGTTGGCAATCAAAATTGAAACCTTTTCTTTTGAAACAAGTTCAAAGTTTAGCATGTGCATTGAAGAATTAAAATTATTGAACAAATCAAAAAAGAAATTATAAACAAGGAAGTAATGAGGAAAATATAATGTGCATGAGATACATAATCTCCACACATTGCTTAAAGATTTGAAAATAAATTAACTGAAGGGAGTAGTGTAATGTAACATGCTGTTACAGGAAGTAAAATTATATGTGAAAGCTGTGTAAGAATGTTTTGGAAGACCCCTGTAAAGGTACTTCACATGGAGAACATCATTAAAAACCTTTTCATTTAATTCTGACAGATCAGGGAGCTTGAGCATGATTTGGATGAGGTTCGCAATGCAGCAGCAAAGTATGAGGAAGATGTGTCAGGAGCAAGTCAAGATGAAAATGTGGAACTGATGGATTCACAGGTGTAAAAGTCATACATCACTTCCTAGAATTAGGGAACAACTTATTTGTGCCATTGATAATTATAATTAAAATGTTCTTGATTAAGGGAAAATACATTCAAGTGTTGAAGTCAACCTGTACTTCATTGTTGGTTTCAAGATTGATTGTTACCATGCTTGATCAAGCCAACTTTCATAGGAGAATCCGATCACCTCTGCAAGGTTTTTCTGAAACTAAAGTATTCACAGCACTGAAATACAACAGACATTTAACAGCTCAGCTACTCCAAGATTTTAGTGCATACACATCATCCTTTTGTCACTGACTTGATGATGACAATGAAACAACAAATCTTTATTGAAAGTCAGGCTTCAATATTCTTACTGGTTTTAAGTACAAAACTTTTCATTCCAACTACAGAAAGCTTGGTCACTCAACCAATAAAAACCAGTCACATTTCACAAATTCTAATATGTTATGAATATGGCCTTCTTCATGGTTGGTGAGGGTGTATGATTTTTAATCATGGGTTGTGGAGAGGTGCCAAGGAATGAAAGAGTCTAAAAATAAAAATTGTACATGCAAACTGACCATGAAGTAATTTGTTTCCTATATTAGTACTGGGATATTACAAATGTTTGTAACTTTAAATTGCAGTCAACTGAGACAAAGAAGTTGCGAACTTGACATTGCCTTTATTAAGACCCAATCAGTTTTTTTGTTACATTTCTTGTTGTGCATAATTATTCAGATAGGAAACTAATAAACATTTCCAAAAAAAAAGACAAAATAAACACAATATTTTCACAAATTCCTTTGCAAGACTGAAAGGCAGAGAGCATAAGTTCAGTTATCTCAGTATTTGATTCTCATAAACATATTCCAAATCCCTCTGTGGAGTTAGTAAACATTCTATTTCTTATGTTTTATTAATAGGTTGAACAATATCATGCATTAAAGGAACAGGCTGGGAGGGAGACTGCAGCCCTTAAGTTACAGTTAGACAAGGTACAAACTTATTACAGTTAAAGATTGTAAGCTCAGTTCCCTTTTATTTGTACCAGATATTGTATTGTGAATAATTGAAGTTCTTTTTTTATGATGTATACATTAATTTTTCCTAAAAATTATCTCTTTGTTACCTTGTCACATCACAAGATTGTGAGAGAGCAGAACTCTGAACAGGAATTCCTAGACCAGTTAAAACAGAAAAAGGTGGATCTTCTTGCTCAGCAGAAACACAAGACAGATCAAAGGTGTGTGCTGGATTCTAAGAGTTGAGTTAACAAGAAGGGGCAAAAATTTTAACCATTTGCTTTTTCAACTATATCTGCTGTTTCAAGTATCTATGCCTTGTTTAGTCTTGTGTTGGCTATACACATGACTATTAATGACAATATGGCCCAACCCTCACTACAGATACCAAATGTTATTGTTATTATTACTTGTACAGTACAAGCAAATATTTAATAGAACTCCATTTGACAGGTAGCACCCCCAACTTAGGTGGTCAACTTGTCAGCACATATGGGCAATTGTGAAATGGGGAAAAATTGAAACAAACATTTTTGACCGAAAATTCAAAGCATTTTACTATGGTTTTTCTTATGATTAAATGCAGTTAAATAGAATATAAAGGAGTTAACAACAAAGAGCATCAGCATTCTCTAGTAGTCAGTGGTTTTTTCGCATATGCATATGTACATGCACTGGAATTCCATGGGCTCTGCGTGTGCTTTGAGTGTGAACTTGCAGCATTGTGAGGAGTGCCAGCTCATTGTCAAGTTAGTTTTCCCCACCCCTTCCCTTGCTCTTTCCACTGTTTATTCAGTGTGATGAATATATATGAGGCCTGTAGAGAAGAATCTTGGTTGTCCTCTCTATAGTTGTATTTTTGTTTTATATGGCATCTTATTTTTAAATTATCCAATCATAAACCACATGAATAACTGTGTCTGACTCAACAGGACTCAACTCACAGAGAGAATTGAAAAACTTGATGAATATATTAGGTTTGTAATCACTCATTTAACAATTTCTTTTTCTGACAAGTAAATGAAATGGTTGTTGGGGTAGACTTACATGTTTACAAAATTAAACTAATGTTTATATTTTCTTGAAGTGTCATTATATCTCAGGCATGGCTATTTTCTAGCACCTAATACTAGTTTTCCCTAACAATTTGTTCACACTGATAAGCATGAAGTTTTATGGGGGTTCATAGGGATTAAATAAATGTTGAAAAAGTTAGAAAATTTGCAAACACATTTTCATAGATGGGAAAAATATGGGAAGTAGAGAGAAAGTCTGAAAAAATGGTAAGAATTTCACTTAAACTCAAACTCAGACCTTTCAATTTAGCACTTAATTTCTCAACCAACCAAACATCAGAGAACGGAGACTCATAATTATTCTCTGATCCATTATGATGTAAGATTAAAACATATGTTAGATACACATGTTAATGTTCACTTTGTTTTTGGTCCTGAAGCACGAACATACAAACAGTGGATAAGTTGAGGCAAGATCATGACAAAATGGAAAAGGACATCAAGTAAGTTCTTTTAAATTTCTACATCCACAGTATTTCAAGATATTAGTTTAAGTCATTCTTCATAGGTGGTTAGATCAACCAGAACACTTTTTTTTTTCAATTTCCAAATTATGCTTTTCATGGGGTAGACAAAAGCTGGAAACATAAGAGCAAAGTCCATAAAAGGATTCATAAAGTGTGAAAGAGATGGGGAAGAAATTGGATAAAAGATGAAAATAAAAACATTAGAACATTTTGAAATGTGTGGCAATGAGTGTTCTTTTGCATCTGTTTAGTTATTATAAGTTTGCAAGCCTATAGAATTTTCAGTATCTTTTTAAAACTTGTCTTGAATGCCTTCCTTGTCAAATACAAGGAAGTCATTCTTGGAAAATGTCTGTTATTATCTAATTTAAGAGATATTAAAAATAAAACTAGATCAAAATGTTAACTCATAGTATACTGTGGAGGAAAATGTTCACCTCCCTTTCATTATGCTATTTTCCTAGTGATGCCAACTCTCGTCATAGCGAAATAAGTCAACTTCTTGAAGGTGTACAGGGAGAATTAAATGAAGCCAAAATGGACAAACATGAAAGTGCTAGACATCAAAAGAAGCAAGAACTTTTGGAGAGCATGAAGAGACTCTTCCCAGGGGTTTATGGACGACTTATAGATCTCTGTGAACCAGTCCACAAAAAGTTAGTATACATACAGTCTTTTTTTTTATCTTAATTTCATAGGTCCAAGGGCTGTCTTTTTACACAACTGTTTGCCTTATTGAAAACTTGAGAACTGTGCACTAATGTCCACAGATCAAGTGAGCTCAGTTGTATCAGGTGTGGGGAGTTACAGCAGTTATTGCCAGCCTAGAGGACATATTATGTGTATAGGTCTTTGGAAAGAAAGTCCTGAGTTAATTCAAGACAGAAAGCAATTTTTATTAAATATATACTTATTTATTTTTATGTTCTTGCTTCTTAGGTATACACTTGCAATAACAAGGGTCCTTGGAAGAAACATGGATGCCATTGTTGTGGATACAGAAAAAACTGGAAAAGACTGCATTCAATATTTAAGAGAACAGGTTAGTAAAGGCTTACTCGCCTTGTATGTCCTTTAGTTATGGAATGGATGTTGCCTGACTTGTGAAAGAGGAAGCTGTAGCTACCAAGGTGCTTGGCAGAGAGGAATAAGTTTTTATTTGCTCTTAATTTGAAATGACAGCTTTCCATTCTAGACTGGGAATTAAGAGTTGTGTCTTTTCTTCTTCCTCCAATAGCCTAAACCGGCAATTTTATGGTATTGGGTTTCTTAAAAAAAACTTTAGATGTCAAGATTCCCTTAAGTTGCAATCATTCTTATTTACTGTGCTCAGTTTTAAAATATTTTTTGTCATCATTTTAATTTTCAACAGGTACACAAACTGGAAAGACAAGAATATCAAACACATTTTACAGGGTTTTTTTTTTAATATTTAAACTAATTGTTACAAGCAGAAAACCACCCACTGAATGCACAGGGCAAGCAAATTTCCACGTAAAACTGAACTGATTAGTATGTTGCGTGCTAAACTGATTGGTGATTTTTTCTTGCTGATAGCGAGCTGATCCTGAGATGTTCCTTCCTCTGGACAGCATTCAAGTAAAGCCTATCAATGAAAAGTTGAGGCAGATTGGTGGTACTGCTAAGCTAGTCATTGATGTAATTAGATACAACCCACCAGTTGTCAAGGTACTTACAAAAGGTTTTTGAATAGTTACAATCATTAAAAACTGCCTAAGTATGAAAATGGTTGAAAACTCTACAATGGTTGGTTATGCTCTATGCTCCTAAATTGATGGGGACCCCTTTATCCCTAGGATAGACTATACCTTCACTTTTTGTAATTACTGTGGTAAAAAAATATCCTTTTGCATCAGTGTTATGGGCTTTAAATATTAAGGAAGAGGCTAATATAGAGTTTGAGTGAAAAAAGTTTTACTTAATGAGAGCTAAAAGTTGGCAAATAGATATGCTGCTGACTAAACTGTTGTTATGCAACTATATTTTGTTTGCTTTGTAGAAAGCATTGCAGTTTGCTTGTGCAAATGCCCTTGTCTGTGATGGAATGGAGGAAGCAAGAAAGCTTGCATTTGGTGGTGCAGAGAGAAAGAAGACAGTCTCCTTAGATGGAACACTTTTCCAAAAGTCTGGTGTAATTTCTGGTGGAGTAAGGTATGATAATGGTTTTTGAATTGTTCATATAATGTTTCAGAAATAAAGCCAAGTTGCATTTCAGTGTGCAGTGTCTGGAGTTATTACAATGCCCACAAATTCAGCTTTTTTATGGTATTTATGTGGCTAAGACATCTTCAATTAGATATAAATGGCTCGGTAGACACATTTACAAACTCAGTTCATGAAAGATAAGGTCAATGTTGCCAATGTTGATCAATGTTAGATAACTTGAATCCAGCTGTCTTTGTATCTTTTTTCTATTTATTCTTTTTTGGCACAAAGTGATCTAAAGGCAAAGGCTAGACGGTGGGATGAGAAGCAAGTTGAGGGAATGAAGAAAAAACGTGACAGCTATTTGGCAGAATTAAAAGATCTTAGCAAACACCGTAGGAAAGAGCCAGAACTGCAGAACCTGAGATCTCAGATTGATGGGCTTGAACACAGACTGAGATACTCTACTAAGGATAAAGAAACTACAGTAAGTCAGTTTCAGTTTACAGTCATCAGCCATGCACATTGTTACAGTTGCTTATGTCCTTATTTATTGCTATTTCAAGCCCCTCTAAACACCCTTTCTAACTTTCTTTGCTGTGGCAGTTACTTAGTTATTTAGCAGAATAAACCTTTTACCTTACATTTACTCATTTCCAAATCCACCCTGACACTAAAAAGTAGGACTTTGATCAAAGTAGGAAAAAAAACACAAATCCCATCATGCTTTGTTGGGCTTGGTTCTTTGTCATCCCACTTTAAGTGCCTAAACAGAGGCACTTTGGTCGTGAGATGTGCTTAGACATTCATTACATCAAAATTGTAGTTACAAGTGAGCTTCATGCATTCCTTGCACTTAAATCAGTAGGCATGTTTTCCATACTGTTCCCCATACATTTACTAAAGTGCTGAAAAGGACAATTTTTTTTTCAACATTCAAGATCATCTTTAGTTGATGATCATATCATTTATTCTTGTGACCTTATTGGGTGATTCAGGGGTGATATTGCAAGACAATATCAGGTGCTAGTTACTTTTAGGTATCAAAGATTTAAACCTTTTTTAGTCTATGTACATGATGATCTCCACTCCTTTTGTACCTGTTATGGTAGTAACAATGTAACATATATGATTTTCACATATTCACAGTCACTGATAGGTTTTCTTGTCATTAAAAGGAAAAACAAACTCTTGGAGAAATTTCTAAGGAGCTGAAGATCATAAAGAAAGAACTAGACAGCCTGGAGGTATACCCACACACTCCTTAATGACTGTTCTTTTACTACATGTTGTCAGTGGTGACCTTGCCTTTCTTGGCATGTTGGCTTTGTTGTTAACTCCTGCCTGACTTACACAAGAGAATGAAACTTCAAAATTAATGTTCTTTGCATTCTTTTTAGCCGAAGAGAGAGAAGTTGCTTCTTTCAATGGCCAAGAGGAGTGAAGAAATCACAAATACTGAGAAAAGAATGAACAGAGTGGAGGACCAGGTAAGCCATAGTAGTTATTATAATGTATGGAAATACGGTTTTGATAAAATTAAATCTCTTCCCCAGATTCTTCTAGCTTTCTGAATGATTATTTTGTCACATGTACTTCTTGATTGATTGGTTTAGTTGATTAATTCTACATATTTATCTTTTTATTTTTGGTGGAGGGGGTGAGTATAAATGGTGCTATGAGGAAAATAGCATTCACATTGCAGTTAAGTTGTATCCTCCTAAAGGATATCAAGTTTATCAGACTTAGTACCATCTAAACATGTATTTAATCTCAGGTTTTCAGAGGATTTTGTGAGCAAATAAATGTGGAGAACATAAGGTGTGTTGCTCTTTAAAGATAACTTTTTTGACTTTCAAAACCTTAATATCAGGAGCACTTTTTTGCCTGAATTTATGTTTAAGATTTATGAGAGGGTGTATGTACAGATTTATCTATTATTTAGGTTGTAATAATCTCCATAATTTTTTTAATACATGCAATTGTCAAAAACTTGTTTGTTTAAGCACTTACAGAATATAATATATATCATTGCTAATGAGAGGCAAAAGTTTCCACTGTATACAAGAAAGAGGCTTTCATAATTTGAAAAAGAAGTATTGATATTTCTTGTCATATTATTTGTGTTTTGTCAGTTTGATGGTAAATTCACTTTGTGTAAGGTAACCTTTAGTTCACTTTGAATCTGTTTTCTTTGTCTGAATTAGAGAGTCATTTGGCTTTAAAGTGATTCCTCAGAAAAAAAAGTTATTAAACAAAATTCTTTTAAACTTTCCTTTAATGATTCCTACCAATGTTTATTTTGAAAAATTCAATGGAAAAAATAGATAATTGTGCTTGTTTAAGAGATACAATCAGCAAATCTTCCCCCATTTTTGCATGTACTGGCACTAGTCATGTACATTATTTCATCAGTTCACAGTAAATTTTGTGGTAACCAGAAGCAGGGGTTTTTAAAGTAACACTTCAAAAAAACTTGAAATGGTAGAAATTTTCTAGTATATGAACCAATTTGATGTATAATTTATGGAAAATCATGCAATTTTAAACGAGTCCTTGCTTTCAAGGTCATAATTTGCATTATCAAGCAACAGGCTTTGTACATGCTTTTAGCTATATCTTTTTTTCCTTTTTTGAATTTCCCAATATAAAGGGGATAATTTGTACATTTAGATTATGCAATTAAAAAAGGTAGATCACAGTGCTCATTCAAAAGCTAAAGACCGTTTTCCTCTTCACCTGGTCCATTGATGAAAAACAATACCATGTTCTCAGAAGGCACACATGCTTATTGGCCTGATTATATGATTTTTATGAGCAGTACAGGATACAGAATGCAACACTGAGGAATCACTTTAAGTCCTCCACACAGATTTCTAATCTGTGTTGAAAAGGGCTTCTAGATATGTTTTTCCTTCTTCAACAGTAGAGAATGGCAAAAATATAGCCCATTGTTGAGTTGTTAACACCAAACACAAAATAAGGATGTTTAAGTTGGTTGTTCTGTTGCTGGCATAACCTGTATGGAAGATGATCATAAAGTATTTGATTCATGCAAGGTTGTGATCAGTAAATGACAAGGGTGGTGAAATTGATTCATATGAGCACAAGATCAACAAATTGTTTCATTTTTTTGTGTAAGTAATGTATGAAATCAGACCCTACAGTCCATTTGAGCTTTCTTAAGTCTGATTTAGTGCTTTTAGTGTTATTTTCTTTTGACAATAATCCTCTGTTTTTCAAAATTTATTATACAAAGGCAATATGAAGAAAAACAACTTAAAGCACGGCTAGAGAGGGATCAACGCCGCCTAGAGTTTAACAACCAGGAGTCACGCCTCATAAATCAGGTTTAGAAATCCACATACTCTTTCTCCTGGAAGTTTATATGAGACACCTGTAAATATTACCTATTAACAACCATTTCACATGGTATCTTTGCATTTTATTTATTCATTTATAAAAGCTTTCCAGGAGATTTTTCTAATCTATAAAAATGCTCATTCAAAAAGAGAGCAGCGATTTTGTTAGCAGTATGAATGTGTGCACTGCATCCCTAAAACTCCCAATGTCATGGTATTTTTTTTCTCAGAAAAGATATTTATGCAACATACTACTTTGTATGTCATCAAATCTTAAACTCTGTCATCCACTTTAACTGTAGTAATCATTACAAATCTCACTAGTTCTTATTGGTTGATTTTACAGTTGGAGTATGAGAAAGGAAGAGATACCAAAGGTATGAAATTTTTGAAAATAATTTTTCATATAGTGGCATTTTCAAGAAGATGAGAAGCAATTTATCCAGTCTGCATCATTGAGGCTAAGCAATCTATAATAAAACAAATCTATAGTAAAAATTCTATCTAGTATATGATTATGTCATGTTTGATGATTATGTCCTCAATGCCCAGTAAGTATGATTAGTGATGCCCCTTTTGATAGTTTACTATTAAGTTTGAGGATTGCTGGAAAATAGCATGTGTCAAATAGCATGTGACAAATCTAATCTCCACACACATTAGCTTTTATAAATTGCAGTCACAGCCCTAAAACCCTCCCTTCTGGGAACCAGAAAAAAAGGAAAGAAAGAAGAGAAGCCAAACAAAACAATTATGCTTCCCTGACAATTTTTTTCCTCTAGAAACCAGGAAGCCTTTTCCCATCTGTTGTTCAGACAAATGCCTCTGTGCTCCTTTATTATTAAACCTTGACTAATGCTATTGAACACATCTATGTATTTACAAAGATTTTGGTGCTCACATTAGTCAATAAGTCTTGATTTAAAAGGTTTGGTCAAATGGCAATTTGTTTTAAGGTCAACTAAAAAAACTGGAGGAAAGCATGGCAGCTGATGAATTAGAGATTGAAAAACTCAGAGGAGAGGAAAAGGAGAAACTGAAGGTAACTACTTCCTTCAATGCTCTTGCTTCAAGAATGTAACAGAAATTACTATTTTTATGTTTTCATTTATGAGGAAAATTCACCATTTTAGACATATTAATTAATTAAACTGGTTGATTTATTTGCAGTTAATTGAGAAAGACACAACAGAGCTGGAAAAGCTGCGTTTGGAAAAATCAGCAAAGAAGTCTCAGATAGATGAGAAGGTAAACAGGGAATAAGCAACACTCGTGCAAGACATAATAACTATGTGTTTGTTCAGGTGTTTTTATGTTCAATCCTCTGTTTTGAATGTTTATATTAAAATAAAACCAATAGTTGCCGACCAGGATCTATACCTTGTTTACATGTCTCTTCCAGGATCTGGAAATAAAGGAAGTCAAGAAAAGCTTTATGCATCACATGAAGGATGTTACAACTCATCAAAAACAAATCACTGCCATGGTGAATTTCATTGGAATTTTTTAATGGTTGATTTTTTTTTTAGAAAATATTGTAAGAAAGAGGTTTTTCATCAAGACTGCATTGAATGTATTGTGCTTTTCTTGTAATATACAATTTGCATGAATGTTCAGACTTGTTTCAGTAATCTTTCTGTATAACTTTAATGTATAGGAAACTCAGTTGGAGCAAAAGAGAGCAGATCGTCACAGTCTCTTAAAGTCATGCAAGGTAATAATGACAGTTATCTGAGTGCTGGTAATGGAGCATTTATTTTAGTTATGTTGTTTTTGTGTTTCGATGCACTTCATTGGATGATGGCTTAGGATGAATTTCTTAGTGAAGATCCTCACTTACTCAACCACTTAATGACTCATTTTATGTGCTTGTATTTGCATTTTTTAAATCTAATTTTCCTCTTTGGTTATATGACAATGACAGATGGAAGACATCTTCCTTCCCTTCAAAAAGGGAGGAATGAATGATATTGATCTTGGAGAACCTTCAAGTAGTCAGCCAGAAATGTCAAGTCAGGACCGAGGAGAATCATCATCAATGGAAATTGACAGCACAAGCACACAGGTAATCTCCACTGCTGACCCTTGCAGGGTACACAGAACCACTTGGAAAATTGTTACATGAAAACCAAAATTCTCGTTGTGGCCATCTAGAACATCATTGTAAACAAACTTGATGCCTGTCTTTGTATTCATCAAATTTTTCTTCTTTTACTTTGGGGGGTGACTAGGTTCAGAACAATTATAGGATTGATCAATAAGGGGAGATGAGTTGTTGATTTTAATGTGAATGATACTTTACTGCAGTTCTCATTTGATTATTTATGTTCAGTCCATTGATGTGGATTTTCTTCCTACAGGGGGCCAAGATCACTTATGAGAGGGAGGCCAATCTAATTATTGACTACTCTTCACTTGGTCGAAGCTTAAAGCAGGTGTGTTCAGTACAACATGTCAGTTACTAGGTGCTAGTCTCTCTTGACCATTGTTCTAACTGCTTTTGTTACTGATCAGCTTGAAGACCCATCAGAAATCCGTAACACAATGAATGAGCTGGCAAACAAGGTGAACAAGCTGCAGGCAACTTTACAGAGGATACAGGCTCCAAATATGAAGGCACTTGAGAAGTAAGCAATTTTCCACCAAATGAAAAAGGTGTTGTATGAACAGGATAACAGAGAAAGATAATAAATATAAATATGATATTGAATGGATTTAATATACTTTTTAACATTCAGTAGCATTTGCCCTCTAATTTGAAAAACTTAATCAAGGTAGCAATCAACCTTCCTCTTTCTTTTCAGATTATCTAGATAAAGCAAGGTTAACATCATGTAGAAGATAGCTAAATGTTAATTGCTAATTTTTTTTCAATTTAGATTGGATGGAGTAAGTAGTCGATTTCAAGAGACAAGTGCTGAGTTTGAGCAAGCACGAAACAAAGCAAGAAAGGCCAAGATTGAGTTTGAAACTGTCAAAAAAAATAGGTCAGCCATGAGTTGCATTGACATTATTATGCCATGGTTTTTATAAGGCTCATAAAATGAGACACCTGGAAGTATCTCAACATAGAAATAACACTTATGTTTTAGAAGGTTTTTTGGATAGTGGGCAGGCATTCTTTTGTCTCAAATGCCTCATCTTTTTTGTTGTTCAGTTTGGAAAGGTAACTTGGTATAGGGCATTCTTTTTTGGTGAGTGGGAAGTAGGATAGTGTAGTAGCACAATAGTTAGTGCTGGGACTAAAACCCCTCAGTACCCTAAATGCAATCTCTTTTGCTGTCTAACTAATATGCTCCTGGGAAAAAGGAGCCCCTGGTGGCAGCTTAATGTAGAGGTAAATTTCCCCCCCCCCCCCCCTGGTGAAAAAATCCACCATTACTTTGATTGCCAACTGAATAGTGCTAATACTTTGTTACCTTTGTTATTATTGGTCAGGTATGACCGGTTTATGGATGCATTTGAACATGTTTCACAAAGAATAGATGACATATACAAGGTAACTGAGGATTATAGTTAAGTTGTGACATGATAGAGAGTTCTTGTAGAATGGTTCTTCATCATGTGATATTGTCACTTCATTAAGTTGTAAAAGAAATCACTCTAACATTTAACTCTCAACACAACTTAAATTTTTTTTGAATAGGTTTCTTTAAGCTGGTTATTTCTTTTGTTTTCTGTGGCATTGATTAGTCATTTTACAGTTATTCTGTATATCAATTATTATTTGGGTGGCTTATTTTGCAATGAAGTAAGAATCAAAGCAACTATGTGTGATGAAGAAGTCACTCACTTATATATCCTGTCCACAGGAGTTGGCCAATAATCCTAGTGCCCAAGCATTCCTTGGACCAGAGGATGCAGAGGTGTGACTGTTACATTAAGGAAAAACCTGTTTGTCTTATTTTAGTAACTTTGAGCAAGAGAATATGAGTGATTAAGTAAATACTAGTAGTTATTTAGCTACTTTGTGTTTTGAAAAATTAATTCTTTTATGTTTTTGCAGGAACCCTATCTTGGAGGAATCAATTACAACTGTGTAGCACCAGGGAAAAGGTGTTATTGCCCAGTCACCTCTTACTTATTTCTTCTTACTGTTACTTATCATACAGATATGTGAGACACCTTTAGGCAGGTTATTTTAACCTTCTCTGAGGGAAAAAAGAAGTATGTGATACGTTACTTTCCTTGCATTCATACCAGTTACACATTATCTTTCTAACTACTTAGGTTTCGACCAATGGATAATTTATCAGGTGGAGAGAAGACTGTTGCTGCACTTGCTCTTCTCTTCAGTATTCACAGGTAATTAAGCTAAAGGTAATGATACACTTGGCAATGACAGGTTATAACAATTTGCTTTTGTGTGACTGAGAATCTTTGTGGCTGTCACAGAATGTTGTCAAGGTAATGGAGATGCATAAATTTAAACTGGTTTCATTTGGTGCAACAATTGTAGCCATGAATCAAGTCAAGAGTCTTGAATAAGCTACATTGTGATAATAGCAACCACTACCACAAGCATGTCATAAGTGTCATCTATCATTTTTAGTTTGTATTTTCTCAGCAGTTTTCTACGGTGGCCCATAGAGGACATGCCACAATTTTTTTTATCGCATGATAAAATCCAATATCATGCGATAACTGATAAATTATTGCACGATAAATGAAAAATTAGTGTGCAATAAATAAAAATTATCGCACAATAATTAATCATTTATTGTGCGATAATTAATCATTTATTGTGCGATAAATGGGAAACATGTTAGGTCACTTAATTGGCTGTCATGCACATTGTTTCCATGGATGACAATGGTTTCCACAGTTGAGAAGGTAGGTTTTGAGGTCAATAGTTCATTTTAATTACGTAAAGAGATCATTTAGCAGTACTTTGCAATACTTCTATGACACATAGCTCTGTGAATCAGTGCAGTAAACCTTGATTTTGCAAAATCTTACGAGACACTTTTAGGGATGGCCGTCAGTGTCTGAGAACGAGAGTGGATTATCTAATCTGTCTCGTTTTGCGAATTACAGTAAACTGAGCAGCCAACAATTTCTTTTGCTTCGCTGTTGCCATTTTGTTTCTATTGACCTCAAAACATACCTCCTCAACTGTGGCAGCCATCCACAGAAACAACATGTGTAACAGCCGATTATGTGACCTAACATGTTTCCCATTTATCATGCGATATTTTGATTTTATTGCGCGATAAAAAAAATGTGGCAGGTCCTCTATGGGCCACTGTAGTTTCCAGACAATTTCAGAAGATCATTGATTCATAAAAGTGGGCTAAAGAATAGTTTTTTCAATGTTTTTATTTTGATTTATTTCTTGAATCTCTCAAGCTACCAGCCTGCCCCATTCTTTGTTTTGGATGAAATAGATGCAGCCCTGGACAACACTAACATCAACAAGGTGAATATGTCCGATGCTAATGTTCACTTATTGTTCATTTTACACCCAAACTTCCCATTACACATCTCTGCAAGTTCTTAGAGAGGTTGAGCATAACTTTTACAGCAAATGCCAAAAATTTCTTCCCTTTGTCTTTTTGTCAATTGTTAACTTTGGTGAAACATTTGAATTAATCATCATTTTCTCACTGAGCCATTTGATGGACTTTTGTGAAAGCGAGTAAAATCAGAGTTAGTCGTTGTGTTTGTCATTACAGTATAGGTCATGCTTCAGCCTCTCAGTCTAAGAATTAAGATCTATTGCTTTGTGATAGTCTAATTTTCTATTATCTGCCACCTTTTTGGTTGTCAAGCTAACCTTTTACATTTCAATAGGAATTTCTGTGTAAAATGCAACCAGGGTATATGTTTAACAAGAACATCGGTGAATGAGGTGGTAACCATTCACAGCACGTAATTCATATAAGATGGGATATATCTTATGCTTGATGTATGGAAAATGCTAAATATTGTTGCACAAGAATTAATGTCTGTACTTCCAAATCAGTAGATTTTTGGTACCTTGTCAAGTCAATTCTCTACATAATTAGCAATAATGAAAACTTTTATTTGTTTAACGGTTTAGCTAAGGTAAAGTGTTATGATGAAAATATCACTTCTTTCTTCCTACCCACACAATTAAAAATTTTTACTTATGTAATTAATGCTGTTTTTTAAGGTTGCAAGGTACATTATTAATGAAACCAGAGAGCATTTTCAGTGCATTGTGATTTCACTTAAAGAAGAGTTCTACACAAGAGCTGAAGCTCTTATTGGAATCACTGCGGAGGTTAGTGTTTAATGCCAAGAACCTCTTTGTTTGTTTGTTATTTCTTTTATTGGGTCAATTTCATGATTCAGCAACATGTCTTGGCAGTGCTTTTATGAACTCCATACAAAGGAGCACAGCCACTTACCCTTAATTCTCTCCTCTGTATTCATTACATTTCTTACACTTTATTGCACACTGCTTACCCCCTTTCTTTGCTCCTTACTTCTTGTCCTCTATTAAAAAGAAGTATATATACTACTAAATGTAATGACACAGATAAACAGTATCAAGTATAGCTGATGCTTTTTTATTTCAACATCAATCAAAAATGGAAAACTTTTTCCATGTGTTGCTCTCTCCTTGACTTTCGTATTCAATTTTCTCTGCAGCCTGATAAGGACTGTACAGTGAGTCGGGTGTTTACTTTGGACTTGACTCAGTATCCTGAGTAGCAGAAACAATAAAGTGGATACATAAGCTTGTTAGGGTTAGGAACACTTTCATTCTGAATAAAATCATACTTAGTTTGGCGAATCTGTGTTATGTCTTGTTTTTCGTTTTAAAGTTTTGGAAAATGAATTGTAAAGTATGGAAGATGGGGTGGCTCTGTGGTTAGTTTGATGGTAAGAGGATTGAGAAGTTATGATAAACACACTAAAGGCATAATTTGTGCTGTGCTTTGTGGAAGGGATAAGCTTCTTTAATCGTTACTAAGTGAATTTTGAATTGGTGTGGAGGTAGTGTAAAGATCTTTTTTTGGATGGAATATTTCCAATCTGTGAATTCTTCACTTTAAAGGTGGGTTATGTACTGTGATGGTTGGGGTGAGTGTAGTCTGGAGAAGGACTGTTGTTGATAGTAGTGACTGATGTTTCGATGACCTGAATAGAAGTAATTATCAGAGTAGAGTTGAGTTCATCTTGTCTGTGGTGATGGCTTCGGCTTGGGTCATTGAATAATCAGTTACCACAAACAACAGTCCTTCTCAGACTACACTCACCCAAACAATCAAACTACAAGATTACATGTAACCCACAGGTTCAAACCGGTTACTGTGTAGGTGCTTGCTTTTCAGGTAGTAGAGGGACACTGAAGACTAAAGGATGCTTAATTCTCTTTCATTTCATCTTCTTTTCATATTTAAAATTTAGTTGAGTTTTTAATTCAATTTGCTCCTTATATACTCTCCTTCATTATTCTGGTGGGTAGTTACCCCTAAAACCTGTTTTAGGAGGTAATGTAGCATAATTTCAGTTTAGATTTTTTTCTTTCCAAAAATTCATTGTAGCTTTTAAATTACTCTGTTTCCTCATGCCTTTACTCAAGAAGAATAAAAATGAATGGAAGATGTTTCTATGTCATTTTCAGTTATTTACATCCAGGAAACTTAAGTTTGTGTTTATGTTGTAGTGTTTAGTGTTAGTGTTGTGGATTTTGTGATTTTGTTTAAGTTTGTGTTTGTGTTGTAGAGTTTTGTGGTAGTGCTGCGGATTTTGTGATTCTGTTTTAAGTTTGTGTTTGTGTTGTAGAGTTTTGTGTTAGTGTTGCAGATTTTGTGATTCTGTTTTAAGTTTGTGTTTGTGTTGTAGGTTTTGTGACTCTGTTTTGTTCTTACCAGCCACTGTAGATATTAAATCTGTACACATGTGAAATTCCTAAACACAACTTATCAAAATCCTGTATCTTGACCCTTTAAATCTCTCTACAATATCACACCTGAATCACATTAAAGTCATGAGAATATAGGAAATGGTCATCAACAAATAAAGCTTTTGATTGGTAAACAAATTCTCCTTGTCAGCACCTTAAGAAATGTATAAAGAGCAGTATGGAGAATATGCATACGGATTTGAGGGTGTAAAGCAGTAATGCATTTGAAACAAATTTAGTGTCAAAGTAATATGTAAATAGTTTATACTGTACTGCTTGAATGGTTTGCACTTAGAGAGTTTGTTTCAAAGCTGTACATCAATATTTCTGCAACCATTGTTTATATCTTTTTATAAGGGGTTATTAGCTTTCCACCAATTAAGCACTGCTATTATGGACTCAGGTCTAACAGGTTGAGAATAAACAAGTCCCCTGACCTACTCCAATGCCTTTTAGAGGATGTTTCATAGATGTGCCCACAGACCCTGTTTCATAGATGTGCCCACAGACCCTGTTTCATAGATGTGCCCACAGACCCTGTTTCATAGATGTGCCCACAGACCCTGTTTCATAGATGTGCCCACAGACCCTGTTTCATAGATGTGCCCACAGACCCTGTTTCATAGATGTGCCCACAGACCCTGTTTCATAGATGTGCCCACAGACCCTGTTTCATAGATGTGCCCACAGACCCTGTTTCATAGATGTGCCCACAGACCCTGCATGAAAACGAGGCTACTTCATAAAACAACTGATAACTTCTTTTGTTATGGGCCATATTGCACCAAAATGGTACCAAAGTTATAAATTTACGTTGTCGTCATCATGAATGCATGTTTAGTAACTATGAGTAACAAGATTAGTCAGGTGACTAAGAGAGCATGAAGGTGAGGCTGGTCTTCTAAAATTTCTTTTGACTCTCCTTCAGTGTCTAAAATGCTTAATTGTACTTCATAAGCGGCGTAAATATTTCTTTGAGCTCAAACTGTTCCTTTTCGAGAATTTCAAGAACACCAGAGCGCGGCTGTGATATTTGGATTTGAGATTTGGGACTGGCAGCGTCCTTTTGCGAAACCTAATCGCTCAAAACGTCAGAATCATATTCAATAACCATTTTCTTCCTTATCACTCGTTACTATCGCCAGAATCATCGTCTTCATCACTTCGCACATTTTCACATGGCTCTCCACTATCTTCAAAGATCCGTGCAGTTCAGCCCATTCTTTCTACACTAGCAGCGGTTTGTGAAACATCTCTCCTTAGCGCACTTGCACTTCACATGATGAATAATAGCTTGAGGTGCTATGATAGTCATAACTGGAACCCACTGGTATCCATCCAGCGTCCGACCAAAATGTTCTGGTGATGGCAGGGTGGGATTTGCTACTACATCGTTATTCCATATTATGAGTTAATAATGGGCTCCTAAAATTGCTTGTTGAAGAGTAGCCTGGGTTGAAGGTAGCCTCTCCCACTAGGCTTGTTTCTTTCTAAAAAACCACCATCTTAGTTTTGCCACAGATCACATATCCGTCTCGGGGAGACAGGGCTGACACACAAACTTCTCGATTGAAGCCATAATCGCAACTCCAGGAGTCAAATCTGAACCTTCAAAAGCTGAAAGCTTCCCAGCATGCAGCTTTCCCTTCCCCGAAAAACAGCCAGTATTGTCTGCTCCACTTTGAGCATGAAACGCCGGGAGAGCGGCTGCTATTTCGGAGCCTAAGGTGCGAAAAATTGGTCAAAGAATAATTTTTCGATGGTTCCTGCCTGTACCAGTGACAAGAAGAGTGTTCTCCAGTGGTACCTCTGGCTGTAGCATCTACGGCATGTAAAATAATTTGTCTGCCTCCTCTTGATTGCTTAGGATAAAAGAACAATCTTCAATTATTCCAATGCATTCTGAGTTCCATGCTACAACTACTCGTCTTCCATTTCGCCGGCCATGTGATACGATAATACACCGGATTCCGGCTTTTTTGCTTCTTCGTACGAGTAGTTTCTTTTGGGGAAGATGGCAGATCGTATCTGTCAGAAACCAACGGGATTTCTCCATTTTCGCTGAACTTTTCAAAAATGCGAACGGTTTTTGATCCATTCAGGTTTGTCTCTGGGCACTTAACCTCAGCCATTGCATCAACCGCAGCGACTCTCATTTGGACTTCTGTACTGTGGTCAGCAGCGTTGTTGTCATCTTCATTTGGATCCAAGGGCAGTTTCTCTAAAATACCGATAAGGACACTCTTACATGAGCAACAAAGCAATGTTCCGGTTAAGAATATATGAAAGTCATATATTTGAACTGCGGATAAAGATTTGATTTATAATGCAAACATCGATCTTGGCACCACAGAAAGTTCGTATTGTTGTGCAATTTTGAGTGTTTTTCCAGTCCACCAATTCCTAGATTCTCTAATTAATTTAATTCTGTAAATTTCGGTAAGAATATTTTTTTATCGTTAGTTTTCTTGTAATTTCAGAAATAGCTCTCCACACAGGCAATAGGTGATGACTGGTACCTCAGATATAAAAACTTTCTATCTGGCCTCGTTCTCGTGTTTTTGAAATTAACGTGACCAACACATCTTGTCGAAAAGGGACAGTTTGAACTCAAAGAGATACGCTGTTTATGAAGTATAACAAAACATTTTGTAATAAAGTTCGGATATAACGCGCGCTGTCATTGATTGAAAGAGCGTGCTCTATAGGAGTTTATATAATAAGCTCAGTTATGTACGCATTCTGATTGGTTCTCACTTATGATCTATTGAAGGACGAAATAGATGACGTCATCATTGAAACTTTTTTCCGTTTATTTGAATTCTTTATTGTATAAAACAAATAGATTCCAAGTTGCCGTGCGTCTGTTCAGTAATAGATTACGGAGGACGTCAAAATGTGGTAAGAACATCAGTGACACACTCGGCTGCGCCTCGTGTGCTACTTTTTGTTCTTACCACATTTTGACGTCATCTGTGATCTATTACTGAACAGACGCACGGCAACTTGGAATCAATTTGTTAAATAGAGCATAGAGCTGAGCTAAAGCTGTCACGCCATCTGCCAAATTGTCCTATGTTCGACCTTTTCCGAGACTTCTTTTTAGCTTTTTTTCCGATGATTGAAAGTGAAATTTCGGAACGAGCGAGCCGGCAAGTAGCAACAGAAGAACCAATACAGGTTTGTAAACATACCAGGCGCCGTAATTTACGTTATTAAAACGTGAGCAGATACTAAAGTCCTCAAAGGAAAACAAATTAGACATTCCGAGTTTTAAAGATTTTCACACTCGGTTAGATTGCAAGCTTGCGTACGGTAATAAAAATCAAACACATCTAACACTCGTATAGTATAAAAAATTCAGTGTTCAAGAAGTGGGGAGACTACGTGTGTTTCTCCCTACACTTATTTTGTGCTCTGACCGCTTCCTGCGTGCTTTTTAACAGAATGGAGCCCAGTCAAGGCTTCTCTATTTGTTAATTAGACGTTGTAGGAATGTCGAGGGAAATTTTAGAAGACCAACCTCACTTCCATGCTCTCTTAGTCACGCGACTAATCTTGTGACTCAGTCACTAAACATGCAGTTATGATAACGACAACGTAGATTTATATCTTTGGTGCTACTTGGTGCTTTATGGCCCATAATAAACGAAGTTATAAGTTGTTTTATGAAGTAACCTCATTTTCATGCAGGGTCTGTAGGGGCATTTATAAGACATCCTCTAAAAAGCGTTGGAGCAGGTTGCAAAAGTGGCAACAAGATTTTTCCCGTTATTTAGGGTCCCATTAACATATCTAGTGCAGTGGCTTGCTTTCTGCGCGAAATTCCCTCAGGACTTAAATTATGTACATTTGCGACTGGACTAAATACGTTGCGCTGTGCAATTATTGTTTGTTCCAGTTTTTAAAGATTTCCAAACTCAGTTAATACATCGTCAACATTTAAATTGTTCACGATTGCCTGACATGGAATTGTTCCTTGTATGGTTTTTGAGTGACAGGTCTTGCAGACATATTATTTTCCATGATATGGTGATTGTATTTTCAAACATCTTGATAAGGGTAGCTACTTGGGTTCAATTTAAGACATATTTTTTAAATGTTATTTTAAAAAATAAAATTAAAAAACTCTATGTTAGTGTATAGAGTGGTGTGTTGTTTGCACAAATCAGATTGCTGCTTTAGAGTGTTTATCTTGCACCAATCAGATTGCTGAATTAGGGTAAGTATCTCGCACCAATCAGATTGCCACATCTGTGAATGTATCTCACACCAATCATATCATAGCATTTAGATATCTTGCACAGCCTTTGGGTATTGCTTTCTTGTAAATTATGTCATGGATCAGGGGTCTGTGCACAAAGAATGACATTAACCAGAAAATTTGGGCTCATTTGTTAAGTGTGATGGTTTGTGGCCTTTGTGAGAGCCTCATTAATTAAGGTCAAGATTTATCAGGATAAGAAAAGCTCACATCTAAATTTTTAAGATAAATGTGATTTTCCACTTTTTTACTCCCAATGCACATGCCAAACAGCTCACATTCCACCACATACCATGAAAAGAATGTCCAAAGTCCAATTAGAACTTACCCAATCATTGCACCACATGAACATTGGGAAATTTTTCATGTGCTTGAATTGTATTCGACTAATCAAATTCCACATTGCCACATTAGACTTTGTTCGATCACATGTCATTTCCTTGTGAATAACCTGCATTTTATCATGTATTCTGACTGCATTGTCCAAGCCCACTGGAAAAAAAATTGACATGGAACTAAATGCTATTGATAGTGAACTTTCTATGCAATTCTCCCTCATTTTGACTTTTTGTTCAAATAAAATTTGCATTTAGCTACCTTGGACTTAACTCAATTGCATGTTAATTCCTTGTAAAACAACCTGCATTTTATCACGTATTCCATACACAGAGGGCAAAGTCCAGAGAGGCAACAGCCAGTCATGCTCTCTCTTAAATGGGAAATAGAGGGCATTGTGCGATGAGACCAAACAACAGCTGCAAAGGAGACAACAGTAAGCATGGCACCGAAGCATTTCATTTTTACTTAGAAGTATGGTATTTAGACAATAATATACATAATATCCATGTGAGTTCAGATAAATTAGGTTTTTTTCTCTGTCTTTCTGCTATATTTTGGTTCTTTTGAAAGTTGTGCCATTTTCGGTTACAAAAATAAAAACATTAAGTACACAAACTGTCCAATCTCAACCCACCCAGCCAAAAAAATAACTCTTGCATGCTACACATGCCTATGTTTCATAAAGTGATGTGTTACATACAAAACATATATAACAAAGACTTTCCCTTATTTTCTTTTTAAACTGTTCAACACATGAATCCACTGTCTTCTTACTACAACAGTAACTGTATTCCTCTCTGCATTTCTCAAGAAGTATTTACTTCTTCGCAGTATCCATTGTTTTGTGTTGGTCTGCTTTTTTGTCTTGCAGATTTTGTTTTGTAGCAGTGTCCATTATTTTGTACTTTTGTAATTGTTTCATCATCAGCTCATGTTTATTTGTCATATCCCTTGTTTTCCTTCTTCTTTGATGGTTCTATTGTTTTCTACAATAGTAGCCAAAGTGTTTGAATTCCAATTACTAAATGATTTAATTAGAGAGTTGTGCATTGTTCAGAGGAAGTACTGTACCATTTTGAACTTCATTAATTAATGTGTACCCCCTTCACCTCAAATATATCATTGTTATGTATACTCTGAAAATAACATACTAATCTATCAAGTGATAATGCTTCAAGAAGCACAAGTACCTTGGGGATGGCCTCTACCATGTACATCCCTTGCATGAGAATCATACTTTGTACCCCATATCAACATTACAGTAAATAGAAACACTTTTAACTCCCACAGTTGATATAAAATTGATGTAGTTTTGAGATAATAGTGATTCAAAGGCTCTTTGTAAAGAAGTACAGTACTGATATCCTTCTATTTCAGTCTCCTAATGTACAGTACCAGTGTAACTTTCACTGTATTCTAGTTCATAGTCAGCATCAACCACATTTAAAATTGCGAGGTAATTGTTTCTGCATTAACTAGGACTGTCTGGCTAATTGAGACAACCTTGAATACAACTGATTTCCAATATTCATTATTTGAATGAGCATTTGCAGAATTGTTTGTTGTTTTAAATCAAGCAGCACAAACTCATTGCAAAACATTGTTGTTCAGCATTTTGTCCGTATATCAACTCATGACTTCGGCTATATGGTGCTAAATGATCAACTTACATCATACATACATACATACATACATACATCAACATGATCAACATGCTATATGGGCTATATGATCAACATACACTAGGCGAAGGCTAGGGTTCTTTTCGATATCTGTGCTCAGCTTAAATTTACAATAATTTGCTACGTGGGTTTGACTCTTGTAAAGGCACACAACCATGTTACCAGAAAATAGTGAGCAATACCGTCTACTTCGAGATTTTAACTTTATTAAAACTTTTACGTATTGTCTCAAAGGATTTAGGATTATGTTTCTAAGCCTTTAATATAACAATACGTTTTCGAAGACTTAGTGTGTACTCGAACAAATACATTTGAAAACAAATTCTCTAACCTTTCTGCTCTTGTTTCTCAGACGTAGTAGAGTTCGTACTGGAATTCTACTTGGTTCAAGATCACGTCTAAAAATACGATGACGCTTCTGAAGATGCTTTTTATCAAGATTAAGATTTGATAGCTCATTTGGTATAATATGATTCTCGATAGGTTCACTCAAATATGTTCGCTCGTAAGTTGATCTCTCGTGAGGCATGCGGACCGACCCGTTCCGAAAATGCTCAACTTCTTTTCGTGTGGTTCTACCGCGAACGGCGTGTTCGTTTTTGCGTGATTTCAGCTCCCTTGAAGTCATGAGCCTTTCAAACAACAACCTCTGCTTAGTGCAGAGCGCTGAGCGACCGCACAGATGCCCTACTCTACGCATGCGCTTTATAAACCAGACGATCGATCGACAGTGATTCTTTCTCGGGAGCCGACGAGTAGAGGTAGAGGGAAGAAAGAGAAAGGTTGTGCAAGGTGTGTGCAAATTTTGACCTTAGATAACTAGATTGGCACTTTACCCCCTACCCCACGCATATGAAAGGTATGACTTTGATAAAACGTGTGTTGTGCCATAAAGGTCACCTGTAGGGATCCATTAAAGTGAAAAGATAGCTCATGTCTATCCTTTGTTTGGTCAAGTTTTGCACTGATTCTTTACTTAAAAAGTCTTAGTCCTTCTGTTGTAACCATGTCAGTTGAAGGTGCAATGGAAACGTAGATGAATGTGAACTGCATTGCTGAATCTCCAAAATCTCTGATAACAATTAAAAGAGCAAAAGGCTGAAAAAGGAGGAAACTACTATGAACAGTTGTAGTTTTTAATTAAAACATGTGTGACTTCACCAAAAAAAATAACTTGATGTGCAGAAATTGCCAATTTACAAAATGTTGTTAGAATAATGCTAAATGGACCTTTTGACCCAGATTTTTAAAAATATATATATGAGAAATTGTTTGAACATTCCAGATACAAGACAAGTCTTTGTAAATTGCTCTACTTTCCCCAAACCCCGTGATTGTACAAAGATGAAAACTGAAGAGATGTGCTTGAACTCTTACAAGGCATGGTTAAATTGAATTAATTGGGTTAAACTCTCAACAATACAATTTTGTGTCTGAGTGAAAAAACTTTGTCAATCTAATATGTTTAAGGACATCTAAAGAATATGCATACATCTATAATGACAATTTTCTTACAAAGCTTACAAAAATTTAAGCAACATCAGGGTTACCCAGTTATAAGCTAAAAATTGTGATTGATTTTATGACTACCCCCATCAGCAGCTTTTTGCACTCTTAATTCACATTTAACAGTGTGTAACATAATAACCGACATAAATGCTACTTGAAATTTCACAGTTGATTTACATAACATTGCCTCCTTCCATGCCATAGTTACTGGAACCCCTTTTTGCATCTCCTGGAATCTCTTCCTTCTTAGGATCTGGCAGGTAATTGTTGACACCAGTACAGAATGTTTTGTGGAAGCCTTGACGCCAGTTCTTTGGCCAATCCTTAATCATCCAGATGAGAATTGGCAGAGTAGAGACAAGCACAATCATCACAAGAACAAACACTGCCCAGTCAGGGTATTTTTCCCTTACTGTCCATTTGTCTGACCCAGCACCACTATAGGGGTCCTAAATGTAAGGAATACAACAGTCAGGCTATTCCTCTTTTTTATACGAAATATGCAAGGAAATCTGAATGCCAGTCTCTTCCTGATGGCATCACATTATACCAATGCCTAACCTCTTAGTAACTGTGTCCCCTTGGTAGCCTATGGCTCAACATTTCAAGTAGGAGTCAAGGTTGAATGACTGATACTATCACAATGCCTTAATTTCAGGTAAATGAGGGCTGCTCACTGTGCACAAATTTGTTTAAATCTTGCATCATGATTAAGAAAAACAAAAAACAGTATAGTTTCTAGCCAGCTACCATACCTGTGTACATCCAACAAATTTGGAGTATGTTGGAGCACTTTGGCTTTGTTGGGCAATTAGGGCAATAAGAACTACAAACAAAGCCAGTGGGGAGATGTATTTCCAGCAGATCATCCAGCCAATCCATGGTCGCTTACCAGTCATGAATTCAATGTCATCTGCAAACCTATTTGCATGCATACAAAAATTAAAATGCTATGCCTATGTGTATTTGTAAGATAACACTTTGATTATTCATGCAGGTCATGATTGATTTTGGAGGATATATCTACCTTTTTCTTTTGTGACAAATGTTTGTCTTAGGAATATCAACTTGATCATAATAACAACAGTCTCATTAGTCAGCAGTATTTGCGCAGGTAGTGGTTAGATATACCCTCTTAGCTCACTGGTGTTCTTTATGTAGTATTAATTCAGTGGGCTACTTTATCATTAAAAAATGCCAGTGGAAGTTGTGCCATACCTGTCATTACCATAAACCCATGCCACTCCAATGCACTGGAACAAAGCAATCACAAGTAATGGGATGGTGACAGAGTAATCATCAAACATTTGGAAAATGTAGAAACCAGGTCCAGAAACCATGCACAAACCAAACAGGAATAAAATCACTGCAACTAGAAGTGTAAGAAGTTCCTTCCTCATGTTGGGGAAAATCTTCAGCTCCATGATAGGACCAATGGCTGCTTCCAGGGTGCCAAACTCACTGTCGATACCAAGAAGAATCAGCATGAAGAAGAACAGGATGGCCCAGAGTGGTGAAACATCCATCAAAAGAATGGCATCAGAAAAGGTCATGAAGGCAAGACCTGGACCAGACCCAACCTGTTTGTTAAAAGAAATACAGTCACACCAATCAAACCTCAATTGAGACTTCCATGATCATGGCTTGGTCATTTATAGATAATCTGTGGTATCAACCATTTTTTAAAGAGACTGAATTTTGTCCAGAGAACTTTTACACAACAAGATAGCTTAAACTGAATATCCAACCAGAATTATCCCAACAGTAGTAATTGAGGAAAATCTTGTGGAGTCTTTTCTTAGGCACATAACATTTTAATTCTGGAATATTTGCAGTCCTGGTAGCTGAACACATGGTAACTTAGTCACAAATGTGATCATTGTAATAAAGAAAATACAGTTTATAAACAAAGGAATCATGCCTTTTTTTAAAACTGTTACTATTTTATAGCTGTCAGTGTTATCTAAAATAATATCCTACCTCAGTAGCTGGGATGCCTGTGACATGTTCCCTATATCCCAAAATAGAGAACACTACAATTCCAGCAAACACTGATGTGCCACAGTTGATGAATACCACTGTGTAGGCATCACGCATCACTTGGTTGTGAAGAGGCATATAACTGGAAAATGCTATAAGTGCACCAAATCCTAAGCTGAGGGTGAAGAACATCTGGGTGGCAGCATCTTTCCAAATATTGGCATTATTCAACAAACTCCACTGTAACATAATGAAAACAGAACATTAGGCTTACAGTTTAAGGGACCTCAGCTATTAGCAAGTCTACTCACATCTGGGTTGAAAAATGCCTTGACACCATTTCCTGCTCCCTCCAATGTAACACCTCGGAAGAACAAAATGATGAGAATGACGTAGGGGAATGTTGCAGTGAAATACACAACCTAGAAGGAAAATTAGAGAACATAACTGATCAGTTATCAGTTATAGAAGATTCAGATACTCATTCATGAAACTCCATAACTAGCTCAATTGCTTTTTCGCATCACTACCAGTGGTGGATCTAGTGGAGGGGCCCCCCTTATTTTGAGTAAAAAAAAAAAAAGAGTCACAGAAAGAAGAAAAGCCAGCAGGGCAAGCAAGATTGGGCTGAATCAACTGGTGTTAACTGGTTCCTTAATCTGCGGCTGGTACACTGACCATTGAGAAGTCTCATAAAGTCTTGTCTCAAATCAAACGAGAATTGCTACAGCAGAAAATTGCAGATCTATTGCCCTAAATGCAAATATTTTAAATTAGCCAAGAAAGAATACCTTTCCACTTGATTTAATTCCTTTGACCACACAGAGATATGTAATAACCCATGCAAACACTAGACATCCAGCAAGTTTCCCATTCATACCAACTCCAGCATCTTCAATGTTTTTTGAAATTTGCATTGCGTGGTGGTAGAAGTAATATTGTGGTGGGTCTCGCACACAACAATCTGGGAAATTATGATAACTTGCATTCACTGCTTGGTACTGTGGGGTGGCTTTGCAAGTTTTGTTGGAGGCACTGCACAGGCTATCAAGAGTCTTTTTGATTTTTGCAAATTCATTATAGTTGGTGCAAAGCTTGTCATGTTCCCAAGGTAGGGTACTGGTGAATGAAATGAAGAAGTAATAACAGCACCAAGCGATGACCACCACATAATAGAGGCACAACATCAGTGAGACCATGAGACATGACACACCAATACCAAAAAGGGCAGGGTGTACATCCTGCCAGCATCGTATGGCACTTTTTCTCATTCTCTGACCAATACTTAACTCCAGGAAGAACAGTGGTAATCCCTCAATCAACATGAAGATAACGTAAGGGATAAGAAAAGCACCTGTTGAATGGTAGAGATATTATAAGTGATGAAAATTACCTGTTCTCATAGATCAACAAACCCAGTTGGAATTTTCTCTGACCCTCTGATTTACTTTTTTGTCTGAAGTTTGTTAAAACTAAATGATGGGTAGGGAAATTTCTCCCCTTCCAATTACATGTAATGGGAGACAGATCAAATTACAGTTTGATGAAAAATTGATTATAGGAGAACCCTACCAACTCAAACTCAAACAAGATTAGATTTACCTTGACACTATTTTTTCAGTCATTTACTATCAGCTAACTTGAAACCTTGCTAACCCAAACCAATTTTTGTCTACATTGGGAGTTTGACTTAGCGGGTTTCTACTTTATTACATAATGGTAAAAACATGCAACCAGTAATAAAAATTTGACTTTTATAAAATGATGAAAAGGAGTCCATAGCAATAATTGAAAAGATCATAAGAGTGTCCACATTTCAGTGAGGTACATGCAGATAAAATCTTGTTTTACTCCTGGAAACTTAAGTGGTGTGCAAAGTTTCCATATGAAAAAACATAGACATGCTGTGCATGCAAGAGTTATTTTTTGGGGGGTGGGTGGATTACTTGAAACATTGTAGGTGATGTCTACATTCTTACAATAGGAAAGAAGAGTATTAATGCAGAAAGAGCAAAAATGTAGAATTAACTCACACACAGGTATTTTGTGGTAGATTGTGTATATTGTGCAAATAACTGTAACCAAAATTAAACTGTATTGGTGCCACAGATAACTGTAAGTACAAAATGCAGACTGCAGACCAGATACAAAATGTAGACTGCAGATTGCAGAGTGGGTACAAATGCAGACTGAGAATCTGAAGAGTTTTTTTTGTCTGGTATGTGATAACATGTCATCTTACCACTTACCAAGTGTCATGCAGTCGCTTTTCCGCGATCAGCTTTCAAGATTATTTGCACTAGTGTGGAATATTCCTGACCCATTTCTTGATGAAAATTGATTGTAATATAATTTTAAGCCTTCATATAGTCTTCTCACTTTGCACGCGAGTTGGTTAGTGTGATGGCTGTACAGGTTTTACCAATGTAATAAAAATAGATGTAGATGTAGATGTAAATGAGAAGTCACTATTGAATATTTAACATGCACAACATTCGAGAAACAATTGACAGCTTTGCACATTGTCCGTTTTATCATCTTTTTAAGCAGTTTGTGTTTATTTTGTTGACAAAAATGCAGACCGAGACCAAAACTGTTCCTTCGACTTAAAATATATTTTCGATGTTAGTAGATCACATCATATTAACTTACCTCCAGAAAACATTTATTCCAGGTAACAAAATCAAATAAACATGCTAACAATGGTATCTGAATTCATCCTTGGCCAAACACAAACGACTCCACAAGATCAATTCCCCCAGGCATTGAAAACATACACAAAATTGTCCATAGATAATTTTAATCAGACATTCATATAGAGATAGCACTGAGCAAACCAATCCAGAAGAACATAATTGGCACACTCAACAAATCATGAATCATGTAACACAGCTTGCTGTTAAAGAACTGCTCAAATCAAAATGTGCACAGAACTCCATTTTTCTCTTGAACAACTATCTAGGTATCTGATATCTTTCATCTGTCCAGTAGTATTGTATTTCTCTTAAAGCGTAGTAAAATATGTTAAAAATAAAGAAAAGCCAACATTTCTTCTAAAAGATAATTCTATTTTACGAATCGCTCTCTCCGAAGCCCCCATTACTTCATTGAAATTTGAACAACTCTCAAACCAAAGATCAAAAACGACACTGATTGGTGCGAGATACATACCCAAATGTGGCGATCTGATTGGTACAAGATACATACCTTAAATGATCTGATTGGTGCATAATAAAAAAAAAAGACTTGAAAAGTGTACCCTTGAGCTGTCAGCTCTTCAGTGTCTAGGATGTTTTCTCTCCCAGCACAGTTAATCTACTGCTAGTGTTTGAAGTTATTGTTGTTGTTGTTGTTTTTTTGATACAGAAGAAACCTGTTTGAATGAGGGTAGCTACCAAATGAGTCTAAGAAGTATGAAAAAGAACAGTCGTAAACTTAATCAATTTACTTTGATCAGTGTGAAGCAATATGTCCAGTTGGAATTTGAAAACATTAATAACTTAGGGCCTGTTTACGTGGAGGTGGGGGACCCCCGGGGTAACCCGCCTGTCCATATAGTCTCTTATTTTATCTTGATCACGTTTACATGACAGGTGGGGTGACCCGCGTAGGTGGGTTGCCTGGTCTGCTGGGTAGGGTAACCCTGTCAGCCGGAGGAACAATTTGCCATGTAAACGTGCGAAAGTCGGATAACCTGCCTAGCCGGGGTGGTGCTCATATTACCACAAGATCAAATGAGCTAAGCAACAGTGAAACACGAGTGAAACAAACTTTTTAAATTTCCTAGCCGTTCCATGCTGAGCTAAAAACCTTACAAGACCAATTTTTACGTCCTCTTAGCAATGAAACCTCGACAACGAATTAATCACGTTTTTACTTTGAACTCATCACTACATTCGCATGTTGTGCCGAAGTGAAGACATTGTACCGTTAGAAACGGTTAACGCATCGAGCTAGTGGCTAAAATCTTCGAAAATTAATTACGTTCTTTTGGCAACGTTTTACAATACGTCGCCGTGGTGACATCTGAAACTCCTTAATAGCAAGTGCGATAACAACCTCGAGAAACTTCACCCCGGCATCCCGGTGTCACAGCGGATTTGGACCCCCCCGCGGATTTGGACCCCCGGTCCATATCTGCTGGCGGATTTGGACCCCCCCGGTCCAAATCCGCTAGCGGATATGGACCCCCCTTCGCAGATTTGGACCCCCCTACCAAACTTTTCTTTTAAGCATCCTTTGTATCATATTTGGTAACTAATTCTATTTGCAAGCTTTTTGTCGATGTTCTTTTCAATCGCAACACAACATTCCTCAATAAAGGTAAAAGAAAAAAACAGTCATTTCGTTCCAATTCTACCGCATTTATTTGAGCGAGTCGTACAGTTAACGTTAGAATCAGATGTGAACAAACTACTGCATTCGAACTATTGAAATTGTTACGATAAATCCTTGCTTCTTCTGATGCGAATCAACATTGATACGAAACGTCATAACAATAGTGGAGACTATTGCGTCCAGTCAGAAAAATAACTCAGTCTGATTTTCTAAAATAATAACAATAAACAGTTTCTGAACAAGAACGAAGAAACTACTCCTACTACAAGTCGTTCGTAAAGCCTATGATAAGTAAAAATGTTTCTATTCTGAACTATTGGAACTCTCAGCTTATTTTCAGTTGCAAATCAACATTAATCAACATTAATGTCAACGTCTTAACAAAAATGGAGACTATTACATCGAACTCAATCTTATTTTCTAATTTTAATGATTATTAACTGTTGAGGGATCCAAAATAACACCTTAACAATTACGAAGACGTCTAGAGTCTGGCGATCTGCAGACAATGCAGAGCCACTCACCCTCCGGGGTAGTCTTAAATCATGTGAAACCATTCCTCGCACAACTCGCACAGAACCATGTCGTCCCAACACTCGGGCATTGAATAATGACAAAATAAATTAGTGTCACAAGTTTGTCTCCTATTGAATCTAGTGGTGTTCGACTATCTTGGAAAAGGTTCAAAAACGACCTCTCTCCAGACATCAAATTAACTCTTGTGCATTTTTCCTTGGTCAAAAGAAACATCCGACGGGATGCCAGTTCGTATGCATTAACGATACGCATGTTTTGAATGAAAAACATACTTTAGTACGCACTGGAACGTAAAGTATCATCCATTTTTACTAGAACGTTGAGGACGATGTTTTCACTCAGTTTTGTTGGGGGTCCAAATCCGCGGAGGGGGTCCAAATCCGCTAGCGTATTTGGACCGGGGGGGTCCATATCCGCTAGCGGATTTGGACCGGGGGGTCCGTATCTGCTAGCGGATTTGGACCGGGGGGTCCAAATCTAGGGGAGTCCAAATCCGCTGGGACACCGGGGCTGTAAGATTCTATGTAAACGCGGGCTATTTTCTGACCACGGCCAGGCGATTCACCTTTCCATGTAAAGCGGCCCTGAATTGAAGATTTTGACCAGTACCTTTTTACGTCTTAAAGAAGCTGATTTGTCAGTGATTGCACTTCTGAAATCTGATTTGTCGTTTTGTTTCAGTGTACCGTGTCAAGGCGTTTCAGATCTACTCATGAATAAATCACTCAGTTGAGGGTCGATCAGATTGCAAGAAACGCCAGTTATTCTAAAATGTATGTGAATGTCGAATTAATAAATAAACATAGAACTCGTCATGAGGACACGGACGTTAGCAACCTTCGCGCCCATTAGTTTTGTTGAGGGTAAATTCTCAGGGTAAATTCTTAAGCGAAATTATGCAAGACGATTTGAAAGCTTGTCGCCCAGATGACATAATTTATTCGATGTTATTGACATGTGACGGACAGTAGCGTGTTGCATTTGTAGTTTTGGTTGAACGGTGGTTTGTCGTCGCAGTGGGACAGAACCGCTGTTGGGTTGCGTAATCTAATCTATATTAATTGCTTGAATATTGACTTTTCCTCGGTTAATAAGTAATCGAAATTGTACCGAATTCTTGGGGAACACATATCGCGTGCGTAGAATGTCACGTCACTGTAACTACAACACGCGAATTCCATTGATCCTATTCCGACCGAAATTGATAATGTGACAAAGCTTGAGAGTATTAAAAGGCTGCGAAACTTCTAAGAGTCTCGACGTTTACAACGGCTGTGGTCTATTTAGTCGAGTCTGAGAGGCGCCTCATTAGAGAGCCTCCAGGGGGGACCGATCAGGGCGTAAATCAGAGTTGATCGACTGTTAGTTGTTATAATCGCCACCCTAATAGTATTGTAAGCATGATACCACGTGAAATTGTAACTGGAAGAAAAGTGATCTCACCTCCTCCGTTTTTCTGACAAAGGTACGGGAACCTCCAAACATTTCCCAAACCGACAGCTAAACCAACAGTGGCGAGAATGAATTCAGCCTTGTGGCCCCAAGTCTCACGTTGCTCTTTGCCTCCTTCGCCGCTCTCGGCTGTCCCGATGTCGGTGGAAGACTTTCCATTAGGTTCATGAGAAAGGTCTTCTTTAGATTTATGAGTCAGAAAGTCGGTTGATTTATCATCTCGCACTGAAGGATCCATCCCTGTTGTAGTAAAAGAACAGCAAACGCAATATAAACAAACTCGAGAGAACAAATGCTAGAACCACAACATGGTTTGGACAACGTACATTACGTACACCATTGAGGCAGTACTTAGTTTTAAAGTATCAGAGTAGGCATCACGTTTACCTACCGATCTGTCGGTAGTTACACGTGTTAATCCGCGGCCGGTTCGCACGGATTTAACATTCACCGTAGATCGTAGTATTCGATGAGCTTCAGCCCTGAGGTTTACTTTCTAGCGATCGCGTATGTTTCAAGCTTAGGCTGCGACTAATCACAACTTGTCCGTCCTCTTTGACGAAAATGAGTTACTTCTTTGAGGAAAGCCTCGATACACTGATACAAAGCACGAAAGAAGTTATGCTTCAAGAAACAATTTCTTTTTTAGATCCCGTGATCCCGTGATCCCGTGATCCCGTGCACGAGAGGAATGTTACAAAAGCAAATTACTTACATAGACACGCTAACGAAGCATGCTAAACGACCTTTGCTCGAACTTAGGCGGTGTCACGCCTTCACAACGAGTAAATCAAACGAAACAACTGATCAATTGATCAGATATAAGTTTGAATCTGAATTATTTTTGCGAGAAAATATTGAAAACTCTTGAAACTATAGGACCTTAAACTTACTGACCATTACAAAGAAAGGATGTTTGTCTTCCCATGGCACATATTTATTTGTTACCATTGGCGAGTTTGGAGTCCCATATTTGCATGAGTTTGCAAAGGGTTATTGTGAAACTTATATGTATTTTCTGATCTCTTGATCCTTGAAGATGCTTTTACGTGTCTATGTAGAATGACAGAGAAAATATTAAAAAATTGCGTGACATCGTGAGTGGTCCGCTTCGTTGAACGTTGTTATTGAAAGGATTATATTCACGACAAAAGGTGACTTTCTCGTATGAAATGACCATATACGTGTTCGTTTTTGATACGGCTAAATGATAGTTATTTTGCGACCAAAAACCATTTCAATTAAATGAATTTTGAAAAAGTGAATAGGTTAAGTATACGGCTATAATCAATAACGATGAATGGTGATAATACGCCAGCGTACCTTGCAAAAACAATCCAACGGACGTACACACTAAATAGTTCTCTCCTCTAAATTCCCTGTCCTCAGGAACTTTAAGTTTCCGACAAGCCCCTCGCCTGATAATTTAAAGGGCACCCCTCCCACCCCTCCCAAAAAAAGCGTTTACCTAGTAAGGAAGCGTTTAAGTAGATTTTCAATATGCCTGAAAACTGTCTATACTTGTGTTTGATTGAATTCATACTATGTGCATGTCTGTGATTCACTTTTTTTTTGTTTTAATCCATAGAAATGTATTTTACATATAGTAGATTTTGCCAACCATTCAAATGAAAAACATAACTTGCATTTTGTCTCAAAGCAGGTTTCAGTTAAGCCCTTCTCCCCTGGCCTGGCTCAAAGGATTAGTATTACACATCCAGAGGGACCCCATGCGGAAGATGATTAAATCTTGAGCTTCTTAAGGCGAATACAGTATTTGTTTGGTTAAATCATTGATACCTTTCTTACTTATCGTACCACGGAGGATACTACAGAGGGTAATGTTTAGATTTTTCTTATGGCCAGAAATTCTCTTTCGATGATATCATTCTTAGAATGCCTTTCTCATATTGCAAATCAGTGCAAATGAAGTTAGTTCATATTTCTAATGCTAACGTGCGTGACTCGTCTCCGAACCATATCGTGATATTTTGTATGGGGCTCTCCAACAGGAAATGGACTTCCTTTCGAATGTATGTGTGTATATTCGATGCCGGCGGCGGTATTAGATGATAATAAAACGAGAATGGGTCATTGAAAACGGAAAAAAAAGAAAAACTGACAGTCGTAAACAAGATTCACGCTTCGAAAAGTCCTCGAAGTTTTTTCCTGCGAACAGCCGAGAGCGAACGATATAATGAAGCTCAGTCCGCGGGTCGAATATGCCAACTTTAAGCCTAAAGAATGTCTCTTTCATCGGCACCCCTAAGAAAGGAAACTACCCCTTCACAACCTAAAATAGAAAGGCATCAATATAGCTATAGAACAGATTATAATTCGACGCAAAGACTAAAATCCTTTTTTTTTAAGCTGATCGAGTCAAACTAGACGTGATCGATCGGTGAAGTTGGTAAGAAATTGAATTTTCGTCGCCTTTATTAACTAAAAAAAAGAAAATTTGAAGTCCATCTTGTCTCGATATCGAAAATATGTCTAATACATTTAAGTAATGCGAATGTATTTTCATTTTCCATCACCACCATTCCTTTTCATTTGTCGTGGCCACTTTTCCCTTTCCCTTCGTTCCTGTTCCTGATTCCTGCTCTTAATGACACCAGTCTTTGCAATTGAATTTATGGTTGTTGGTTTATGTACAATCTCGTATGCCTGAGCGTTTAGTCGACTTGCTGTGGACTACAAAGTCTTGGATTCCTAGTTAATTTTGAATTAATACGTTTCTTTCCGCATTCCTCCTTGTTCTAATCTTAAATCATAGCTTCGGTATTCAAATTAGTCAACCAAATCACTGCGTGGGATTTGATTTATGCATTCATCTACGATACGGTTCAGAAGTTTGCTGGTCGGTGCATCGCGAGTTAGGCCACTAACTTACTTTATGTCGAGGATAGAATACTGTTATGTTGTAACTTCCTTGTCAATTAATAGTCTACGGCTAAACAGAGACTACAGATTGGATAATTCCCTCCCTATCGTTAGATCACTGTAGTTTTCATATGTATGAATCTTAAATAGTCAGCAGTAAGAATGGGCTGAATAAATTAGAATGCCTTTGAATGGAAAACACGAAAGGAAAAAAAAGGTAAATTCTACAGGGTCCAGTTTCGTGATAAATCAGCCCAACTCTTGATATAGATCGTTTCCGCCCTGGGAAACATAGGAATGAATGTCTTCATCGGATTACTACTGAGCGTCGTCATTGCGAAAACACTCCAGCTAATAAAGTGGTACGAGTAACAAAGCTGAAATCAGGACAACGGACAGTTAAATACCTTACGGGTCTGCGTAGTCAATACTTACCAGTCTCGTTGTAAAGTTGATCTGTTTCTGGATGGATTTTATATGCAGCTAACTGCAAGCGAACGATAACCCAGTCGGAATACAATGAATTCACCAACCGTGGTAGGCCGCAAAGGTCGCAAAGTTCCGGTGCGTTTTACCAAGGAATGATAGGAATGGCACACTTGATCGCTAACAATATTATGCAACCGTTTTTTTTTTGTTCTCAGTTTTGTTCCTAAGTCTGATTTAATTCCTCTCATAAACCTAGATAACCGAAGCCCAACCCCAGAGTGGAGGGTGAATTACTTATATAACTTGTTTTCTTGCGGAAAGTAAACCGATTGTCGATGTAGCCGTTAAAGGTTTAAATCAGGTTGAAAACAGTTTCATTTGGATGAACACAGATATAGTTTCTTTCGTTTCGTTTCTTTTCTGTTTCCTCTCCCTCCTTCGCTCTGCTCAGGACTCTGACACACAAAGCAATCTGCCTCCGTTTGGTCATGATCACCAAAGATATAAAAACTGGACAGAATTTTTTCGCTGGAGATTGTGGCTACGAATTGATGAGATAAATGTGCTTGCTCAAAATGGTCAAAAACCGGAAAAAGAAGGTTTAAGGTGAATAATTATGCGGTCAGTTCTCACTGTTGTGTATGTTCAGATATCGCTGGAGTGCGATCAGTAGGGATTTAAAATAGCATACGTAGACGACCAGCACATTGTGATCAGTTGACCTAACCTTTTCGTAAATACTACACATGAGACCACTGTTTTTCTCTGCAATGTACTCACCGTCACAAATAACCTTTACTTGGCCTTTGTCAGTGTACACCAGCTCCCAGCTTCTATAAAATAGCCTGACGCTTGAAGCCGGTTCTTGGTAGTGCAACTTGTACTGCGCAACAAATACCGTTATTCACTTTTGTTTATGTATGCGGTTTGTTGGGAATATTTCGGTTGCTCAACATATTTGAATAACAAAGCTGCTGTTAAAATGAGTTTTTGTTATGTTTCAATAAGCTTGGGAAAGCTGCACGTGATGTTCGCCATTCGATCACGTATACTCAAAACGAGTGTGAAATGGTACAGTCAAACCACGAGTATTCTAATAAAACTCGCGCACTAAACATGGCCAACCTTTACGAAGCCAGTGTCATAGTAGTTCAGTTTTGGCAGTGTAGTTTTGGTTAAACATTGTACTGGTGTCGTAGAGGTCATGAGTTCAACTCTCGTACAGGCCTGTTTTTTTTTTTCCTTTTTCACTACCACCTAAGTAGTTTTAATTTCTGCGAAGATCAATTTCATCTTCATCAATTGATCGGCAATTCAAATATGTGATTTTCATCTATTCTCATTAGTTTAGAGATCGTTCGCAACACTTGACTGATCGCCTGGTAAATGACAGGGTAGCTGGTTACTGAAGTCGATCATTCAATCATCAACTCCTTTCTTATTGTTCTATCAAGTAAATTTTTTCAAAGCACAGTTCATGTCAACTCTTTGTTAGTCCTCAGGGTTTAGTTTAGTGACAATGAAAACTAATTTCCGAATTAGTATACAGGAAAGGTCGTCCGAGAACACGTCCAACGAACTGCTATTACAACATCCTCCTGTGGAAGGACTGTTTGAAAGTAAAAATCTCATGCGCAGTCTAGTGTGTCCTATGAAGTCAAGAAACGGCGGAGCGTTTAGAGACGTTGTCGAAAGTAGGCTTGGGGGGCTTATCGTTCTCTAATCTTAGCGCATACTCAAACTCAACGTACGTCGGCACGGGCAAAACTCTGTGGAACTTAAACAGTATCTTCTGTGTTCGTAATCGACCGGTGACGACGCATAATTGAAGTAGATAGTTATTCTAAAAATTCCACTGCATAACATTTTGTCAAGCGCGATCTCTATGAAATTACTTGTTAGGATCATGAGAGGGAGTGTTTTGCCTTGGTGATAGAGTTCAGTCTCATCCCCAATTACTTCGTTTAATAAACGACTTGTTCGTAAATGACTAGTTTTACACAATTCAAATACCCTTTCACAAACTTTCTCCTAGGCGACCAATGCTCAAATTTGCCGTCTGCGGCTACGACCACTTGCGAACAATTAGGCAAATCTTATGTTTCTCATTTTAATAGTCAACCACCAACACGATTCCAAGAACTACAGTCGCGTAAATTATGAATGGTCTCCACGACTGTATAATTTTTAAAACAACGAACTAAGTAATCGAGAAACCAGAATCTGGATTTCATAGAAAAAGATTATTTGGTTGGAAAAACTGTCTTTGGTGCATGTTTTTAAAATGAAAATGAACACTGAAACGTTTAGCAACTTTGTAAAGGGGCTTTGCACATTCCCTTTCTTTAAACTGATACTCCACGTGGAGGAAGTAAGTCGATACATGCGATTTTGATTTATGGTTACAATTTTCCTCTTGAGCGACCGCCTCCCTCAAGCAACTACTTTTTTTGTATCCAGTAGAGTCGCTTTGAGAGTTGACTGCATTTTCCGCACTCCTGACAGGGGGTGGGGTGGTTTGTCCCCCCTTACCCAAAATTTTCATGTGTAGTAGGGTTCAGATCCACCTGTTCTCTGCTCCCACAAAACTCATCTCTCAGTGATTGGTAGATGAGCGATTTATAATATATCCATTTGTGGCTCTTCGTGCATAAGTTAAGTTTGCAGACTGATAAAGCGCCAAAAAATCAAAAAAGCCCTATTATGTGAGGCTACTTACCCAGATGTTGAAATGTTGGCTCATGTAGGTTCTTCGATATAAATACGTGCTCCATACCACTCAAGTCTGTACTTCTAGGACTGGGGGGAACAGCAGTTCCTGACAAAGTAGGAAATAAATTAAAACAAAAAGGGAACACAGTTCAACAGAGTTGAGTGAGCAGGAAAAGGCAAACATCCCAATATTTTTCAATAAAAGTGGGAGTAGATCACAGAGTCTCGGGCATGATTTCTAATCTTTGGTAGAGAAGTTGGACAAGCCTCGTCTTTATTAAGCCGGATAAATTTGGAAACATAGCTTTGTACCTATGGTGAGGGTCCCCAATGGAGTTCTTCAATCACGCGATCCCGACTACAATTTTCTCTTAATCCCGTAATCCTGACGGTTTATACCGGCTAACGCCGATCCCAATCATACAATTTTGTCTTAGTCCATTTCCTAAACTTAGAAGGGCCTTTCCAGTGGGTGATGATTTTCTTAACCAGCATTGATCCGTTGAAGTCTATTGTCACCGTCAGGCGTGAGTTTAGCTCTTTTCACCAAAAGGATGATATCGTTCATTTTAAAAGTTTTCAAAGTTTTTCACGAATAAAGTACGCTAGTTACGGTAACGACTTCCTTTCATTAAATTTCGATCACGGACAAACGTATGGGTACAAGCAGGTCAGTATCAAAGAAACGAATAACAATTTCAACAAGTGCATAAAACACAAAAGGTCACGGCAATCCCATGGTTTTATAACAACGGAGATTAAGAAAAATTAACTGAACACAATTCTTCTGTTGAAGCGAACACTTCTTCCGAGGCGGGAATCTCTTCCGAGGTAAAAATCAGCCTCTCGTTCCAAAGATGGAATGTCATCATCACTCGGGGAATCGTACTCCAATATTCCATCTTCCTCTTCGTCTTGTTTCCCGCTGTTTTCTTGCTACTCCTCCTCGAAGTCAGAGCGTTCGAGGCTGACCGGTTCGACCGGCTGAATTTTTCTCTGATAAAGGTACGACGGGAAGTTCCAGCTCTTGCCATCGTTGTTTCCTGTTTGACAGAGAGCTGACGCGCTGCTGCAACAAATGTTTCCGCCAAGTCCCTCATCTTCTGTATGCTTTGTGGTGCCTTCGGCACAGGTGGTAACGGTTGGATTGCTGGTATGGCCGACAGGATCCTGGCATGTTCGGGTACAGGATACCAAGGATTTGGATTTGTTAAATAGTACGCCGCCCAATGGATTGTCCTGATTAGGCCTTGGGTTACATTTCCAAAGTTCCTTGGGTAGTCTAACACCGTGAAAAGTTTATCTTTGTGATGCACAATCGAGTGAATATTCTTCACATGTAGTCGGTCATGTAACTCAACAGGTTAAGAGCATCATATCGGTATAATTCTGAGACTTGCAGGAGGTCTTTCAACGCCGTTAAGCATTCCAATTAACGCAGCAGTCCTAGACTACGTTTTCCTGTGGGCCATTGAGGATTTTTGATAAATTGGCAACTTCGCTTCTGATATAATTTTCATTCCCGCGCAATAACTTAAGAGTGTCGCTGAGCAGCCCCACCGCCTCTTGAATGCTAGAGAGCCTGTGTGCTTGGTGCTTTTCATGACTGAGAAGATAAATTTCTTCATAAATCCTCGTCAACGGACATCCCAGTTCTTGGTTCGTTTAAGTGATTATTTCCCGAATCCTGCTCCTCAAAATTGCCGATTCCCGTGTCCCGTTCATAAGAGCAATCCCGCATCTCGCTCTCTTCTTACTTTAAATTCCCGAATCCGGACTTTAAATGAGCCTAATTTTGCCCTCGATAACTCGAAGTCAATTTTCACTTTTGCGGACTAATGAGCCATAACATTTTGCACCAAAAGATTACATTTAGTGACATTTACATATTGAGACACCTTTGTCGAAATCACACCTTTGTATGTCCGTGAACAAACAGTTTTTACAGTTCATCCCGGCGAAGAGAAATAATGGCGCGTAGTTTGGAATCGATCAAGTGTTTCTGGTCTTTCTGTTCAAACCCCTCCGACTCGAAACCCCGATAACTCGAAGTAATTTCAATTGCCCTTGGTAATTCGAGTTACCGGGGTTCAACTATAATCTGAGTAGATTGTCCAGCGAATAGACAAACCTATTCAAAAACGCTCTTAAAGCGGATTTAACTGAAAACACCGACTGTGGAGATTTACAACTTTCAATCTTCCATTGTTTGCGATCTCGTGTCCCATTCACACAGCCATGTCGGGTAGATTTAATCCAGTCACTCCCATGATCTGAATATCAATTCTCCACATTGGCCGTGTACATTTCTTTAACTCTACCCATGGGAATTTGGGGCGAGTGTTAAATCAAACAGTGTCCCCTGGTTGATATTTTTCTCACTTATCACTGACTTTCGGCATTAAACTGTCTTGATCTCGAGAGAAGAAATTTCTCTCTGGGGCGCGAAAGGAAAATTTCTGCCACCAATTTTATCCGTTGTAGTATGGAAATGGTTAGTAGTGACCATACTGTACCGCAAGTGTTAAGTACTTGTTGTGGTAACAACCACTGTTTACCTGCAATGCGTCTCGTCACTGTTTTTAGTACTTTTGCTTTAGTGTTCAAAGTTTCCTTGTTATGCGCAAAGAGGGTAGTTACAGTTACGCAGTCATTTTAGATTACTATGAATCAGACCACGGAGTTATCATTTCCATAACCTTAAAAAATATTTATTCGAGATGGTCTTTGTTCAAGACGTTTTTGTTGTCCCCTTGTCTTACGCCTTGGGTTGTCTTTCTTTTTCCTCCTGAGAAGTTGTGGCGATCGAGCTGGTTATCATTAAATCTTAACTATGTTTTAACTTTGACGGTTGCGTCAGTTGAAGGTTAAGTCAAATCCGATGATTCAAAACCTAACTTCCTACACAGCTCTAATAACTTTACACTGCTGATCAGTCAAACACTAGTCCCTTAAAACAAGTCCTTAACTACAAACCTGAGAAGGCCTCTGAGTTGAAAGAGGACATGATCCAGCTCGATGTAGTGTTATAATTTGTGGCTGCGCTTGTTTCCTTCCGAAAACTAGTTCATTACCAATGCACTTAATAATGCAGACAGTTTGAAAGTAATTGATGTGGATTGTTAATTGTTATTTATTGTGAAAGATTACAATTGGTTGTTCGACTCATAACAAAGACGGCGTCTTTCTCTTGTGCATCAAATCAACTCAATTTGCGTATTCTATAACTCATCGCCGTTTTGGTTTGCTAAAGAGAATGTGGCTGTAATTGAGTCAAAAACGAAAAACGTTCACAAACTTTGAATTAATGATTAGTCGTGTCGGCACTCGACTGCTGCACTTAAGCTGAAATACAAAGAACTCGTTAATTTGTCAATTGACCTCAGTGCATATTAAGTATAGGTACGAGTAAAAGTTACTTAAATCAGTTTCCTTTTCATGTTTTTCTAGAATGATTTATTCATAATGTGCCAAATCCTCCACTTACTTTCGCAAATTTAGAGAGCGCAAGACTATAGAAATTGTGCTCTTTTCAGGGCAAAACAAAAACTAGAAATAAATCTCTTTTTCATCTTAGAAAAAGGCCATGGAGTACTGAGGGCATAGAGTTCTCTGGATGACCAATGATCAAAGCAAAAGACTTACTCTTGGGATCAATGCAAAACAGTTTAATTCTGTTGTTAGTTATTTTCCTGACGTCCATACAGACTTGGAGGCATTTACGTCACCTGCAAATTATTATTACGTCCACAAAATTACACAAAATACCCTTTGTAGTTATAAAGAGTAACTTGACATATGTTTGCAGTTTTGTCTTCACCTCAGTGTCCTCTATGGCATTGACACTATTGGCTCTCAGAATTATAAGAGAGTAACAATGAATCACAATATTTTTTTTCATCGAACTGAAGTGACAAATATCACCGGTATGAAAACTAAAAAAGTAAAGAAAACTGATCGATATACGGAGTGAATACGGAAAACGAAAAACAGCAAGTCGTTTACCTTGATCATATCCAGCACCAATCGCACCGTAATTTTGCATAACTTACTTTTGGTAGAGACGTCAGGGCGTTTTTATTACAACTTCTTTGTATGCTACATGTAATATTTTAAGCTCGAGGAGAGGATTCGCTTATGCATTTTTGCCACAGATTGGAACCAGACATGACCTAAAAAAATTAATGACGTTAAAATGGTATTCACTCCCGGTTTAGATCGGATCCCTTTGCCTTACTTCCTTACGGGCGCACCCGCTTGTTTGCCCTGACCGAAAGCCTCACACTGTCTAGGAATTGCTGGTTGGAATTTTCAGAATTAATAGCTGAACGTTTTGTAATTTTGGTATTTCTTGGGAAGTGAAACACAAAATTAGTGTTGTCGTATACATGTTAATTTTTATTTTCCGAAGAGGCGCCCAGAGGCTTGCTATTAGCACGCCCAGTGGCTTATGGGCCAACAACCCTCATCCCATAATAGTAACTATAAATCCACGCGGTGCACCACGGATCGTTCTTTTCGTTAGTATTTGGTGGAAGACTATGGGTAAGTATACACGTGTTTTTCTAAATTACTGTCTTTTTTTATCGATTAAAACACCACAAATACTGAGATAAACTTCAAAGTACCTCCATTCACTCCTTTAAAACTATTTTTGTTTTCTTAAGGTAAGCCAAGAGGTTTAAGGACCGCTCGTAAACTCCGAAACCACCGCCGAGACCAAAGATGGCATGACAAGGGATACAAGAAAGCGCATTTAGGAACAGCACTGAAGGCTAACCCTTTTGGTGGTGCCTCCCATGCCAAGGGAATTGTTCTCGAGAAAGTGTATGTATTTAATGTTCTTCATTCTTGATTAAGAGTCTTTGTCTGAAGTATTTTAACAATCGCTGAGCAATTTGGCTATCATCATGGACTAGTACACTTCTTTCGATTAGAAGAATATAATTTTCCATCCCGTATCCTTGTCTGTGACACTGTTTAAGGTATTATTCCGCCGTCTGTTTGATGTGAGATCGTCGTTATATTTTTCAACGAGTAATATATGAAACTCTGCGGTTGTTTGAGTTAGTTGTCTTAAATTTATGAACGAGGTTAGAGTCACTGGATCGAGGGAAACCATGAATTTTCAGTGCTAAAATCCTCGAAAAGGAAATGTGATCTTATTCACTGGGCGGCCTGCCTTATTCCTGCCTAGAACAGCGGATTAACTCAGTCACCAGTTCACATACATACTCAAGGAATTCCCCACTACAGCTTAATGGTAGAATCACTGGATAATATGCCGTTCTCAGCCCGAGCTATGCTGCCATTTAAGTATACTCAGAATTGTTGATACTTTCACTCGAAATATTCAAATTCCATCATAGGACTTCAATAAATAGAAACTTACTTTCGCTGAAAGGTAAGTTTTCTTGGCTGGGTTAGGCAAAGTGATACTGAAATCAGGAAGGTACATTTCCAGCATGAGGGCTTATCTCTAGATGCATTGTTAGTGTGGAGGAAGGGTGTTTATGAATTTTGGTTTTTACGCTTACATACTGGGTTTCCAGCAAGGGTTGCATAATTTAGGGCCCTGAATGAAGAAAATACATTAACCTCATTCAAAGCACTGAAACTGAATTATTCTTGATAAACACATATTGGAATCTGTTTGAAGTGATCATTGCCTTGCTCAAACCTCCAGTGTTTTTGTTTTGGTGGTCATTGTTGGGTCACTTTCCAAAACAACTTTTTGTATTAATGAATAAGTGTAGTTATGTGTTGAGCATTTGGCATATTGAATTGATGACAACAGTTGACATCTAAATGTTTGTTTTGTAGGGGAGTGGAAGCTAAGCAGCCAAACTCTGCTATTCGAAAGTGTGTTAGAGTACAGCTCATTAAAAATGGGAAGAAGATCACTGCCTTTGTGCCAAATGATGGCTGCCTTAATTTCATTGAAGAAAACGATGAAGTTTTAATCTCTGGTTTTGGCAGAAGAGGTCATGCTGTGGGTGATATTCCTGGTGTGAGGTTCAAGGTTGTAAAGGTTGCTAATGTTTCACTTCTTGCTCTTTTTAAAGAGAAGAAGGAACGACCTCGATCCTAAATGGTGCTGTAATGATAATAAAAAAGTGAATTGCTCCACTGCTGTTTACCTTGTTTTTTATATAGCAGTTAGCTTCCCTTCCATTACCTTTGTTTGTAACAAAAAGTGAACGAATGAAAGGAGATTGAAAGAAAAAGTGACTTAAAATGTAGGAAACTACCCTATTCTTATTTGATAAAATGAAAAGGAACATAAGAGACAGAGTTGCCTTACACTGGCTAGAGGCATCTCTTCCCCTCTTGTTTTTGCATTAATGTAGTGGTGAATCCCAATGCAAGGGAAAAAGTAGTGACTCATTATTTAGCTGCAAATGTACCATGTAGACAGTGGATTTCTCCCCATACTATTGGAAGTGTAGTTGGTCATTTACAGCGAAAAGGTTTGGAAAATCAACTTGCTCATCTTGCAATGTCTATGCTCACAATTTAGTTGATGCAATAGAAAGGGAAGATTGGTGTGCAGACATATACAAGTGACACTGAAAGGAATGCAACTCCACAAGATGTGAAGTGATTGTGCATTGAAAACCTAAAAAATAAGGCTATGGATTTCCAATGTCTTATTGAAAACAGGGCAGAGTAAGCTCTCATTGTTAAGTAAATGGTATTTAGAATTTGATGTGAATTGGGGTTAAAATTAACAATTGGTTCCTACGTCAACATGCGTTCATCAAGATATGAAGCATGTGGGAAGTTTGGAGAGCATGAAAGATGCGCAAAAGTTGCTTGAGGCATAGCCAAGAGCAACTCTAGCTTCTTGAGTGCTCTCCAAACTTCCCAAGTGCTTCTTATCTCCATGAACACACAGATGATGTATGAAACAATTGTTTAATGACATTTTCAACCCAATGGAAAATTATTCATATTCCACAATAGGAATATGAAGCACACTTGTGCAATTGAATTTGATTAGACAAATTTACTAGCTATGCTATAAGTCCTCTTGAGACACCCCACACATGCCAGAAACATGATAGCCAGTGTTTATTAGCATGCCAGTGTGAGCTTTAGTAAGAAACAGTGAGAATCTGGGTTACAAAGAAGAGTTTGGGTGAGAGGGAGCATCTTGGACTTGCTGAACATAGATTTGCAAAGCCAAGGTAGGTTTTATTCACCCTAGATGATATGGCACTACAGGGTGTGAAGATGATATGGTATAAGTACATCTCTTGCAATCATGCAGCTTGCCAGTTTTTAGAGAATTTACTTTTCATATCCAGTGATCTTGGGGAGTAGATGAAAGTCTTCCCAAGTCTGCTTTCTCTAAATCCTGCTTCCTGTGTCACTCTTAATCTTATGACAAAGAGATACTTTGATTGGTCTTGCAACATTAACCATTTTAAGACCATTATTTTCATATTTTCAGAAAAAGTATTTTTATTAACATTACAACAGTGGCCTTGAGTGGTACAGTTTCAAACTTTGCAGCTTCCCACTATTGACAAAAGTAAGTAGACTTTAAGTTTTAAAGGTACAGGGGCTATGATATCTAGAGTTCTCTATTTTTCAAAATGGAGAGTGCAGTTGTCTAGTATCGTTTCCTCTTCAATATCTCAGGTTTCCAACTCACAGGATGAGTTTCTTCACTCTGAAATGAAAACAAACATTAATAATTATGTCACAATACATGTATCCAGCACATTAACCTTAAAGCTTTTCAAGTAGCAAAGTAAGGCAAAAGTGAAGGATTGTGTCTAAATAGAGACCCAATTTCAGGCAATTATTTCACTTAGAATAAAGGTAGTGATACTTACAGCTGTGTCATCTTCTTTGTAGATCTTGACTGTTTTATCAGCTTCACATGTGATGAGTCGACTGCTACTCAAGTCAAAGGTCATTGCAAAGATACCAGCCTCACTATCCAGAGAGCCAGGTTGCACAGCTGCCTGTAATCGCTGGAAATTATAACCTGTACGCCAATCCCAGAAATGCATCGTTCCATTATCACCTGATAAAGCACAAAAATTATCTGCTCTTAGCCATCAACATATAAGAACACAAGTTATCTCTCAGTTCATTATACAGAGATGTGTCACTGGTTGAAGAATTGGTCATGTCTATGTTGTCTTTGATCCCCTTGACTCCATGTCAAAGATTGTTTAAAATATTCCTCACAAATGTGATAAATAATTCCAATGAGTGCCATTTCTTTGTGGAACACTTGCAGTTATAAAGCTTTTGCAACCTCAACTTTACCTCCTGAAACCAAGACGCCATCAGGGTTAACTGCCATGCAATTCACTATAGAGTTGTGTCCAATCAGATTCTGAAGGAAATTCCCATCTGGGAACTTCCACTGTTTGATGTTGTCAGGAGAAGCTGAAGCAAATGAAAACCTTGCAAGAAAACAAACACAAATCTCATTTTAAAGAGTCCTTTCATGGCACCCCACAGCTAGTTATTCAAAGTTATTCAGGTGTGATTATATTTGAGACAACCCTTTTGAAGCCATAAAGCAGGTTCACTTTTGAAGCTAACTCTAAGTTCTTCATGCCAGGTGGGGACTGGGGTCATGATCATGTCCCTGATTTGATTGACTGGAACTTGCTTAATTTCTTGATGAGATAGATGAACTCTTTTTAAAGTGATTCCTCAGAAAAGAAAGTTATAGAACAATTTTTTTGAACTTTCCTTAAATGTTCCCTAGCAGTTTCTGTTTAGAAAGGTGCCATTAAAAAGGTAGGTCACAGTGCTTGTTTAAGAGATGAACATGGCCAAACTTACCCCATTTAGGCCTGTTCTGATACTAATCATGTATGTCATTTCATTGGTTTATGGTTCATTTTGAGGTAGCTTACCCCATTTAGGCCTGCTCTGATACTAATTGTGTGTGTCATTTCATTGGTTTGTGGTTCATTTTGAGGTAGCTGGAAGCAAGGGTTTTTTGGCTAACATTTTAAAAAAACTTAATAGGTAGATATTTTAGAGCGTATGGAACAATTTGATACATTATTTGTGGAAAATTCACCTAATTTTAAACTACATTGACTTAAAACATTCCTTGAGTCATTACTTTCAAGGTCATAATTTGCATCATGGAGTACCAGGCTTTGAACAAACTTTCAGCTTCATCTTTTTATACCTTTAATGAGTTTTTTAAAATTCATCCAATTTATAGGGGATAATTTGTACACCAATATTATGGAATAAAAATATAGGTCACCATGCTTGTTCAAGAGCTGAAGACCATCCTACATCTTTACCTGGTTCATTTATTGAAAAACAATACCATGTTCTTGGAATGCATGCACATTTATTTCATTTTGTTTTTTTTTTTTCACAGTACAAGATGCACAGTGCAGTAGTGAGGAATCACCTTAAATGATATTCTGATCAAGGAAGGGGAGGCACGTTACCAGTACTACATGGGTGTAAAAAACAAGGATTTAAAATTAGGGGAAAACATCATCAGGTATTGACTGACTGAATATCCAACTCTTGCATAGATCATGCCACCAAAAAATCAATCAGTAGACTGAGAAATGGAAGGATATGCTGACAAGCAGACAGATAGACAGAAATACCCAGAAAGACTGACTGAGTGACTAATTGACTAGCTGACTGACATTTTACAGAACAACTAACTGATAAACCAGTCTGGTGACAGGAAAACACAATGATTCTAGGTTTTGCATTCATATGTATCTGATTGTGTACTGCTACTTACTGTGTTGGATGTAACACTACAGATCTGACACTTTTCTTGTGATTAGTAAGGGTGACTTTAGACTTGCCAGCTGCCAAATCCCACAGACGAATGGTACAGTCATGGCTTCCTGTAACAACCTAACCAAAAGAAAAACATGATCTCTGATTACTAAAATCTTTGTATAAAACATCTTCTGATCCTCACTTCACTAGTATTGTTTAATGCTGAAATAATTTCATTGACAGCTCCAGATGCTGAAAAAACTTCCCAGAGAACATTTCTGAGGATAATTGTTCAAATATGCCCTTGTGTTTTAGGTTACATAGATTGAAACTTTGATAACAAAATTTATAGTACGACATTAGCCTGAATTAGAGTTCAAGGTGGCCAAGGAATACAGAGATAAACAACAACAAGAAAAAACTGGATCACTGAAATACTGATTTGCATTACATTCTCCATTTAAGTAAGAGATAATTATTTAAGCTGAAACAATAAATTAATGCCGAAACGCATCTGAATGTGTCTCAATGTATGACTATCAATTATGTGGGGAAAAAGTATCCTGCATTTCTACCTGATGGTATTGAAAAATCATCCTAGGTTAAATTGACAGGTACTTGTCTGAGGATAACTTTTCAAAGTGGAGCCAGCCATGTTATAGTTGGATCAAGCATTTTACTAACCTGAGGCTCTGCAGCCTGAGCTTTAACAACTGCTACTGTACTTGTATGACCTGTCAGAGTGTGTATGCAGGCTTTGGTTCTCATGTCCCAAACCTGAAAACAATAATCGATGTCTTGAGTCAATCTGAAAGGTTAATCACTATACTTTATACAACATTTAAATTTCTTACAACAGAGTACTCACTGAAAGTTTGAAAATGATACTAAGGGTATCAATATGATTTTGTTGCATTCAATTGATTCTCAAGACACCCTAAAGTAGAAAACAGAGAAAGTCAACTGAATGAGAAGCTTTCTCCTGCGCGAAAGCAGTTGTGGTAGCTGGTACAAACCAAAAAAAGTAGCTTGTTAATTTTGCCTGCTGCCAGTTCTACAAATACAACATCATGTTTCTTGTTATACTCATCATTGTTACCATCATTGTCATTATAATCATCATATCCTTCACATGATAATGATAAACTGGCCCCAAATTTTAATGATTGTGCTCCAGAAGCCTTTCAGAAAAGGCGCACCAGTGTATTTGATATACTTTGATACAGAGGCCAAATGGTTACTGGTTCTGATAGTTATGTTAATAACAACTAAGGGTAGAAAATTCACCCTGGTTGTTGCATCTCTACCACAAGTGAACAACACATCAATTGTAGGATGGAGATCCAGTGAATAAATAGCACTCAGGTGACCATGGTAGTGCCGCACAACCTGCAAAACATTTACAACAAGAACAAGTTTTGATTAAAACAAATTGATAGAGTGATTGATGAGTAAGCATAATGAGTCATTTTACTCAAGAAATGTAAAAGTACCTTGTTGTACTCCAAGTCCCAGCATTTGACTTGTTTGTCCTCTCCACATGAAAACAGATATGGTTGTCTTGGACTCACAGCCAAACCCCTAACAGTACTTATATGGCCAGTTAGGGATAACTTAAGTTTGCCACTTCCAAGCTCCCATATCTGAATAAAATAAATCATAAGTTGTACTCAAAGATGATGTCATGACAGATGGCATTCTTGTAAATAAATTGCCACAAATCTTACATCATTCCACAGCAAGAGATAAAAGCAATGCACACCAAGCAACTTAAACATCTAGGCCCTGGCTCACAGCTTCATATCTCAAGTAACTTGGTTAAAATTGAGACAAGCCTACTTTGATAAACCAGAAACCAGCCAGATATATGTCAGTGGATGAACAGGCTAGGTTGCCTCTAACCAAAAAACCAGGTTGCCTCTAAAGAGACAAATCTTTAATGGGGTTGTTGTCCTGTGTTGAAGGACTTTTTGCAACAACAAACATTTCATGTTTTTTTCTATGACAAAGTTGTCCATTTAGGGTCATTTCATAACATGAGTAATTTTGTATTTCAGTATTCCTTTTCAAATACAGCTATCCTGTTACTGTTATATTCAAATTCTTGTTTTACATAAAATATTCTTTTTGGAACAAGTTTCTGGTTTTATATAGAATTTGCATGGACAGCTGTTTAGGAACTTAAGTTGAAGGGAGGGTGGACAACAATTTAGATCAAGAAGTAACCCCAGCGACAAGATGTGTGCCTCTTTAAACAAGGCCAAAAAAGACAGTTAATCTTTATCTGTCACCAGCAGATCTTATGTTCAGAGGCTAAAGATTTGAAGATGAGTTAGACTTGAAATATGTTCTTGCTGTACCTTGATTGTCCTGTCAGCAGATCCTGTAGCAAACCACTGGTTACCAGGCTCTACAGCAACTGATCTTACCCAACCAGTATGGCCACTGATTACCTGCAACAAGAGTTATGGTGTAATCTAAAAAACAGAAAAACACTACAGTCCCACAAACTCAACTACTTTATTAAACAGCGAGTAATGTTCTTAACAAGGAGCCACTCCTAAACATAATATGATACTTATCGTTAATAAACTTAATTATGTCCAGCACAGTCTATATCCACAGTCTTCTGCAATAACTTCTTAGTATAGCTTTCAAAACAGTTTTTGCACTGATGATAACTACTTCTCTTACTACATAAGCGAGTCTTAATATACATTCACAAAGTGTTCTGGAACATTCCAGAAGCTTACTCAAGAACTATTTTGGCAATATTACATAATAAATACATGACTAGATGAAATGTCCTGGAAAGTTCTCTGATATGTAAGTCAGCATGACTCAGCAGTCTGGAAATTTCTAGAAGATTATATTTACAATAATTTCTCATAGCACAAGTCACCAAAAGTCAAAGGCATTTTCAAAAATTATTGACAGGAGCTCATTCTCATCTTACTTGCAATTATCATCCAATATAATTACATCAGTGATATTGAGTATTTTAGAAATTGCTGAGCCCATAATACACATGCATCAAGTGCAAACACAAATAAAAAATTAAAATATGTTAAAGAAAAAGTACATACATCTTTGGTTGATTGACTAACTTTTAATTTTTCAGTAAAAAATGTATTTTCCTTTTTTTAAAGCCATCAATTCACAAATAAGATGAAAAAGTAAAGTTGTTACCCTCATGAGTTTCCATGGTGGATGCCACTGTGGTTTGGGCAAGGATGCTGCTTTCTTTTGCTGAATTAATGCTGTCGATGATTTGTTTCCTCCAACAGAAACCAATGCTTTAGATGAAGGCCCAAGTCTCTCCTTTCCACCTGAGGCTGAAGCCTTCTGTTGAATGGCCAAAACACCTGAGCTTTCTTTCTGGGATTGGAGTCTGTGAGTTTTTATAAAAATTATGATTTAAACAGAATAAAAAAGTGATAATACAATCAAGCTCAGTTATTTAATTGAGTTTATGATAAATTTCTGAAAGATTATCTGCAGGTAGAAGTCCTTCAATTCAAGCAAACAATTCTTCTGCTCAGTCATAAAATTTCATATCTGTTAAAAGTAACAGCAACTATAGCAACTTTAAGTGGGAAATATGAAAATTGATAACAATTCCTTACAATTTTACAAGTATCTTGACAAAATACTCACTGTGCTGCTGAAGGTGGCAAACCTGACATGAGTTGTTGAACTCCAGCCTGCGATGGGGACCTTATGTTTGCTGCAGTGTCTGCAGTCAGTGCAACACCTAACATAAACAAAATCAGTTTTAAAAATACCTCATTGCTGAATTTTCAAAGAAAAATAATTGATGTGCTTCAGAAAATAAACATATCCAAACTAATGTTGCCAAATATTCTTTACTGAAACTCAGCAAGTCGTGATACAAAAGTAAGGGAAACAAGAGTTTGAAAAAAGTTAAACTAAAGGAGTATTAAGGGTACAGCTGGCGTAGAAACACATTGTCAGTGTGTAACCACAGCTAACTTGTGTGGAACACAGCTGTAAATGTGCACCTTACAGGTAAAAGTTCACTTCAATTGTCAGTAAGATAATCTATCTATTTGACCTTCCAGTACTTTTCAAGGTAATGAGCTTAAGTGACACAACAACTATACAGGATGTGAAGTTGTTATAGATTACCTGGTGCTGATGGATAAGGATGTGATCCTTGTATTAATGGGGGCACATCTGAAACTGAGAACAAAAAAAGAAAGTCAACAGCCAATTTCATTTCCCTCAGGGAAATGACGCTTTTACACTCCTTCATTAGGATGACATTTCTCTTGTAAATGAGGGTTAGAGAAAATGGTGAAAATTTGGCTCCCTGAACAAATAACAAACATTTTTACTTGGTAATTCTAACACGAGGTATGTACATGATGCAACTTAATTCCATGCTTGGGTCAAATTTTATTCTTCACTGTTTCTAAGTTTAATACAAATCTGTGTGGGATAGATAGGAAAATAACATTTGGCCAAGTATGAATTGAATCAAAAGATATTTACTCTTCTTTAGTTTAAAGAGTGTCCCTTACCTTCTTGTGATGGGTACTCTCCAGTTGCTGGATTTCTGTTTGATGCAGTGTTTTCTTTAGCAGGAACCAAGTCTTTCACCACAAAATATTCATCACGAACTTTGCATAATCTTTTCACTTCATCACTATGTAAAAAAATGTATACAGTATGTGAGTAAGATGTGTTCAAAATGTCTCAAAGCAGTTTAAACTTCATTTCCCTTTGTTGGAAAGATGACCCACTATGACATTACAATTTCAAAAACATTAAAGTTTGATAAAACTCTGCCCAATAAAATTTATTCAAGCTACAGACCACACTTTCTACCCATTTACTTGCCTAATAACTCACATGGGATGTTGGGGCAACAACAGAAAAGTTTGTAAATCACAAGCCACAGTTTGCAGACTTTCCAAGTGTTCTTCCCACAACTGAAGTGGGTTATTATAACAGCTAACTTGTAGGAAGTGCAGTTTATTGCTTTTGCAAAGTAAACTTACAACAACAACAAAAAATTTCTATGGGTTTACTGGTGCAATAAACAACAGGTTTTTGTCTAGTCAGGGGGCTCATAGTACCACAACCATTTTCTAAAAATTACCAATTCTACAATTGAGGAAAGACATGATGTGTATATGTATGTTCAATTCTTTGTAATTTGGAAAGGACTTATCCATTCATATTTCACACTCCTCGTTTATCACTTGCAAGGGTTAAGTTGTGAACCAAATATTTTTGGAACTCAGATTAAGCTGTCAGTTACTGGTCACAAAACTGGTTAATGCTGAGAAGTTGCGAACCAAAAAAAAATGTGACATTTTCAGGACCTTATCCTATTTTTCGGATCTACAATCCATTTCGTCAGAGATTACAAAGAAATTATGCGAAGAGTAGGTGTTGGATACCTACTACATTGACATTAAAACAAAAAGAATAGTATGCTAGATGCGCTGAGGCCATTCTAAAGCTATTCTACTGAAATCAATAGATTAATATTCTGAAATAGCACCAAAAAATTTGCAATTTACACTCCAAGGCAAAGGATTCTTGTAAGAACCAAAGGTAACTTATCTTCAAACACTACCTTTTTTGATCCCTTTTCAGCGGTAGAGCGTTATCATGAAGAAACATATCATGACTTCTCTTCAGAGAACGAAACACAAGGGTGTGAACTGAATGCTTTACAATGTCCTGAAACAAAAAATACTCATTGAATCAGTTAAAAGAATGAGAGAAGGTTGCAAGCGCAAAGAACCAATTTACCTCCGCCATCTTGAATGTTGGTACTACGCATAATCTTTTAATGTTCAACCGCTGATTACTAGTCCTGCTGAGGAAGATCGAGGGAAGCTGGTAAAGAGAAGATTCTCCCGCCACTTTCTGCCAGACGCCTCTAGACGCAAGCATTAAACATTAAGGAGAGAGTATTTTACTTTTGTTAACGGACACATAAGAGCTTCGAATCGGAAGAGATGAATGAAGATATTGACGAAGCGATGATGAAGACATTTGTACACAGGGTGTTCAGGAAGAGCGATAACATTGGGTAAGTTGAGAAAGATGTTTATTTTTGTCTTGTCACAAACGTGGGACAAAGAAAAAATTCTGAGTACCCCATGAGGAATCGAACCTCAGACCTTCGGATTCCGCGCTCCAATGCTGTACCAAGTAGTCACAGAGACTCCACGGTGAGCGAGGTCTGTTACGAAGTTCATATGACTCGCGTCTTGCGTACTGCTAGGATCAGCAATGTCGATAGCGTAATGTTTGTAAATAGAAATAAGAGAGATGGTAAGTTTTTGAGCCCGGTAAAGAAATAGAAATAGATGGTTTTTTTTCATCTTGTCACGAGCTCGGGACAAAGAAAAAAATTCTGAGTGCCCCATGAGGAATCGAACCTCCGACCTTCGGATTCCGCGCTCCAATGCTCTTAAGTTGTTGCTCCGCCAAACTGCAAGTGTACCCGCAAATAACGATAAATTGATCCAATATTGCTCCAATGGGGCTAGTCTGCGAAATTTCCAGCCAATCATTTGCATAGAATTGAATATGAATAGTGACTATCGATTTATTCCCTGTTGCCCTGAGACTTCTCGCAAGAGTCTTTTTCTGATCTTCCCCTTTCTTTAAATTTATATTAGGGGTCAAAGAGCGTGTCCTTTGTGGCTCTGTGTTGGTGTCCCTGGCCCTAAATTGTAAATGTTAATGGTCCAACTATGATTCCCACAGTATTATAGAAGAGTTCCTTTACTTTAAATTCTCAAACAAACTTTTTATGTTTACTCTCAGCTACCTCCTTTGATCATATTCAGTTATCTTAAAAAAGATAAGACCTGTGACAGATCCATTTTGGATTAATCCAATGTTCAATTTTAGTTTCCTTGATTTTTTGATGTAGGAGGCTTACTGTCAAATCATTACGTCATCAATTTCTTGAACACCTGGGATTAGAGAAACTGGAAGCTTACCAGAGGGAAGTCTTCAAAAAGACTGTGCATAATGTCTATGCTTTTTATACTAATAAAAATCAAGGACAAAGTGAAGGTGATCAAGGTGAATTTGATATAAATATGCTTACTTATATATAGAACTTTTTCAAGGGTGTGATGCTAGAGAAGGTAATTCAAGGGTTAATATTGCAAGGTAGGGTGGGGGCTGGGGGTTAGAAACTGTAAATGTTATGAAAAGATAGACAGGGTTGTACCTAGGAGTAACAGTTAATTGTATACTGTGGCCACCAAGGTAAGGGTATCTTGGGAAAAAGCTCTTGTGGGTGACAGATTGTCATGAATAACAGTCATTCATAAGACCTCAAATCTATCTCTACTCTTACTCCAATTATCACACTTAATAATTAAATGGAAGAATGGCTTTCAGGTGGTGATAAGGAGAGTGTTAAAAAACAGTCCCCATTTTCAAAATATACTTTCAGTGTACATTTCCATCATTTAAATAATATTTTGACAAATATTCTAGTTCAAATAGATCAAGTCATCCATGATTAGCTTAGCTTGAATATATTTAGAGCTGTTAGACAGGGACAGTAGCAGCTGGCTACTTTCATCTCATTTACCGTATTTACCTGTGTATAATGCGCGCCTGTGTATAATACGCACCCTAATTTTTGACCTTTTTTTTCCGAAAAAAAAGATTTCATGACAAATACCAAGAATTAAAACTTTCATTTTTTCACTTAATTAACAAGAGCTGGGAATTCATCAATAATATGTTTACAACAATTTCTAACTATTTGCTACTACAAATATCGAACGCACCGAGCACCTATTTACAAGCTTTTCTATTCAGTAACAGTCAAACGTTTTATAAATGTTGTAACTTGAAGTCCTTACTAATATACCTAAATTCACAACTTGAATTATTATCATAACAGCCGTTCATAAACATTATTTCTACTCACAGTACTGCTGGTAGCTTGAATATAATTACTGCATTGCAATTGCGTGATTTAAGTAAAATGTTCAGTGTCTTTAAACCGACTCACAGTCCGATTCGAATAGGTTTTCGATGACTGAATCCTCAAGTTCATCAGTGATCTCAGTTGAATTGTAAACCAATTCATCTTGTGATTCATTCGAATTGTTTGTGATTCCACACTTCAGAGAGAGGCAGCGATCATTTCTGATGGAATGCCTTCCTACGCTTGTGAAATATACGAACAGATCAGTTCCTCCGAAGCCTTTTTTTGTTGTCCAGTAAGTTTGTGAATTCCATCAGCCATCCACTCCTTTCGGACTCCATCTCTAAATGGTTTGTTCAAAGATACATCGAGCGACTGGAGAAGGGAAGTTCGCGTTTGAAGGAAGTGTTCACAGTATCTGTCATGTGAGCTTCAAATGAGTCGTAAACAAGCAAGCTCTTTCTCCTCCCCAAGCCACCGATCCGTGCACTTTTACTTTCTTTGTTGCGTTTTAAACGTATGCAAATTAGGACGTGCTTGACAAACAATAGAATCCGTGTATAATACGCACCGCAATTTTGATGCTTGTTTTTATGGAAAAAAAAGTGCGCATTATACACAGGTAAATACGGTATTGTCATTACTGATGAAAAACTGTGCAATGATTGAAATACTATCTGAAATTTTTGAAAGAGCTATTTGTAAGTTTTGAGAGGAACTGAGTTATATGATATATCAGTGACAGTTTTGTAAGTGTACATATTGCCATGTTTAGCATATACTCAATGGTTGGTGTAAGCATGGTGGGATGCTGGGACATTTTAGCTGGAGAGGTCTTAGTCTTGTTTGAAATCTGTTGAAACAAGGTCAGGATAACTAGGTTACTTATAACTTCTTATTTAAGCTGTATAAGCTTTGTTTTAACAAGAAGTGTACCTTGACTTGAGTAACATGCAAGAACACTGTTTACTTAGTTCCTAGCTTATAAAATATTGTTGTTCATTAGAGTCAAGTGTGGAAGATTCCCAGACAGCTGATGACTCAAGTGATGCCACAACATCCACTTCATCTTTCAATTCAAAGCAAAGGCAAAGAAAACACTCAATAGACAACAAAAAGGGATCATCTAATGTTCATGATACAAATTTAGGTGACATTTGTGACAATGAAATACTTGATAACACCAATGATTTGTCTGGAGAACAATACAAAGAACAAAGAGAAGCAAATGAATACGGAAAAGAAGCAATGGACAAGGAAAATATAGATCAAAGGAATACTGTTTCAAATGGAAAAAGTTCTCAAAAGCTAAATGGAAAGTCTACATTGATTTTGATAAAAAGTAAGGACAAGGAGCAAATCAAGAGGTCTCCATTTAAGAAGAGAAAAATATCCCAGGACATTGATGATGATCCAGAAATTGACGAGGAAAGAACAGAAGAAAAGAGTATACCTAAAAAGGTGTTAGTGGAAAGTGTTGAGGATGCAGAGGTATCCAATGATGACAGTGAGGTAGTAAGGAACAACAATATATCCAAAAAGAAAAAGACATTGGAGAGAGATGAAGATGAAGAACCTATGGAATCTAACCATGACATTGATGATGAAATACATAAACAAACACAAGGAGGTGGAAGGAAAAATGGTCATGAAGCAGACCAAAGTGATGTGAGGGTGAATGATGATGATAATTCATGGAAGGGAAAACAGAAAGGGAAGTCAGAGGTAGCTGAAACATTATTATCACCAGACAGAAAGGGAAGAAAAATGCTTGCATTAAATTTTGGGGCACTTTTACAATGAACCACTTTCATATTGCTTTGCAGACTACTTAACCAAGTTCACTTAATGAGCAAGTGTTCACTTGTTCTAAATATTTACTGAATAACTTAATATAAAAAGTTTTAGCTCAAGAAGCTTGAGTTGTTTGTGCTCTTCAAACTTTTATGGGGGCTTCCACATCTTAGCACAAACCATGTTAAACATCCATCAAGAGTATTTTTGCTTTAAGGGAATATTTTTGAAAGATTTTTGGCAGTGGTATGAATATGCCAAGACTTGATAGACTGCAAGGCAAATCAACTTCTATTTTGGGCAAAACACCCATTTGGTGAATGACTTCAAACACTTTAAAGAAAACCAGGTTCTTACTACGATGAACAAACCAACTTATGGCTTTTTTTGTCTAATTGAGCACATGAAATTACCGGTACTTTGTCTACTTGGGTAGCCTCAAGATGACAAAAGTTTTGCCGTTTTAAGGGCCACGTTGATTTTTGGCCAACAACATGGGGTTACACTGAATTGGCCAGCAAGACAAGTTGGTAAGTTCTTGCTCTTTTTCATTGCTCCTCTCAGGATTTGAATGAGTAAATTTCATTGTTTTGCAGGAGATAGGCTCCTCTAGAAGAAAGAAAAAGTCATCACCACCTTCTGCAGACAGTGTTAGACTAAAAAACTTAAAACGTTTTGTTCGAACCTGTGGACTGCGTAAAAACTATGTTAAACTGTTTGCTGCATGTAATTCCATGTCTCAGAAAGAGACAGTTTTAGAAACAGTGCTGCGAAAGGATACTGGGTTTGAAGGTAAAATTTCATTAATAATACTTAATTTGGTCACATAATTAGTTTTTCTAATTATCAGACTGCAAAATGCATAGTTTTCACTGCTTCGTCCTCTGGAAAATACAGGTTGGTTTATTAATTGTCCTTGTCTTTATTTAGTAAATGTTTAAGTGATAGTAGGAAGTACTTTGGATGGTGTAGGTTTGTTAGTGTATATGTAACCATTTCTCTGTTATTCAGGAAGAATATCGCTTGGTATGTGTAAGGAGTTCAAGCAGGCCAGGGAGGAAGCAGATGAAGTAGCTGAGCTTGATTGTGGCAATATCATCTCCACAGGTTAGAAAGCAGTGACCTTAAACGGAAAAATTGAGTAGCGAGTTCTCTTTGTTCAGGTGCAGGTGTCATGGCAGATTGAACGCAAAATTGTAGGCCATGAAATTTCTTTCCTTACATATTTAAAAAGAACCATTTACCTTTCTCAAATTTTATTCAGAAGGAAGTTATTTCAACCCTTGACGATGTTCCCTAATATAAAATGATATTCCTTTCAGCAGAGAATGTCAGACTTTTCACGAAACATATACTTACTTGCCATATTATTCATTTTATCTTTCATTCTGAATGCAGTTGCGTTGGGACCGAAGACCTTTTGCCGATTAAAAGCTACTAATTTGTTGAGAAGTATTGAAATTACTTGAGGTGCGCTCTAGAAAGATGGAGAAGGCGCTGACACCTTAAAAAATTTGTTTTGAGACGTTTTGAGTTAGTTGCAGCCAGAGTTAGGGTGTGACATTTAAACAAGATAATTCATATCTTCCAAAGATCAGTTTAGTTGGTAAATTAGTTTATTATTTATTACTTTAGATGGTGGAGGGCGGCCAACTAGAAGCAGCCGTATAATATCAGATCGCAAGCCAACACCCAGTACCGTCCTAAACTCAAACCCTAAACTGTTCAGCCGACTTCAGGGAGTGGTTGATAGTGATTCCAGTAATTCGGAGGACGAATATAATGGAGGAAAGAACGAGCGGAGCACTTCTCCTTACAAGAACAGTAGTCAAGGAAACTCCAAAAAGAGACGAAGAGTTGACAGTAGCTCAGATGACGACGAGGAATAAGCCATCCAAGATGTTTGTAACCATTATTTTACACAATTTTATATACCATTGTTTTATCAGTAACATAAAAAATAAATCAATTATAACGAGGATGGCAAAGGGTTGATATGTGACGCGTGATTAGGGCCAAATTTAATGTGTGACGCGTGAATTTACAGAAAGGCAAGCGTGATTTGTAAATTTATGAAGGCGTAATTCGCCTCTTGAAATATACGTGACCCGTGAATTGTTTCTTTCATGCGATAAAACCCTAAGATTTCCCTGAAACCTTGTAGAAAAGAAGAGGGATTTGAAGTTTCCCCTTTGATATACGTCCCGCGTGAATTTCTCTAAAATTCGTGCGTGAAACGGGATCAAGATCCCCTCTGCCACCCCCTGTAATGAATACCATCTTAGTGCGCTTGACCTTAAAGCTCGCGTAGTTCGAATCAGTAAGTCTCATAGTAAAACTTATTAATTCGTAGATTTCTAAATTGGTATTTTTGTTAAGCTCATTGAATTTTTGGCATTCATGTCCATTAACACCCTATGGATTCAAGGATTTTTATCTCTATTGAAGAAATCTGTGTTAATCGCGGTCATTTTCTCTTCAAAGTACTTTCTTGTTCAGGAGGGAAAATTACAGGCCTTTGAATTGTACTGTCGAGTTTTTGTTTTGTTTTGTTTTTTTCAGTTGTATTCCACTGCGCTTTTTAGTTTTGAACCATGTTAGACTTATGCACCATTCACATCAGCGAAACATGTGTAGTTTATCAATGTTTAACTGAATGAAAACAGAAACGAGAATTAGAAAACTGAATTTCCCTTATGCTTGAAGTAGTCATTTGTATTTTCAATGTGCCAACTTGAAAATCGACAAAAATTGGTCTAAGCAGCTTCGACGAAGAAGACAATTTTAAACTGTCTGACAAAAAACAGCTTTAAAATGTGTAAGCTTTGGCATGGTGGGAATAAGACGAATTCGCCTGTGGCTATTTGATGAGCCGAATATACTTCTCTCTGTCTTTTCAGAGCAACCTTGCTCCGTTAGCATCGGGTCTGTATCGATTAACAAATGAAGGAAAGAGGTGTTTGACCCTCATGTAGTCAGAGGTCACTATCTTGGGTTTTCTAGCAAGCGTCCGAAATCGGACTTAACTAACCAAAAGTTAACGGATATTTGTTAACTCCTAGCGATAGGCTATCTGTCACTTTAATTATTCACTTATCGTTTTGGGTATAAACTGGAGTCGTTTTGTTGGGCGTTGCATTTTCAAACTTTTTTAACTATGTTGTTACTTTCATCATTTTTAGAAGTTTTGACGTGTGTTTAATGTTATTAAAGTTGTCTCCTTTGTCATTGATTGGACTGGTTGTTTATGTATGTACATACCTAACCTCAAAAACATTCTTAAACATTTTTTCCGTCGCACTGTTGATGACAGTCAAAGTGAAACGCAGCGTCCCATGCCGAACATTTTAGATTTTATTAAGATCGTGAAGACTCGGAGAACTAAAATTCTTTTGTTTAAAAAATAACTGTTAGCACATCGAGTGTTTTTTCTATGTTTTGAGGCGAACGGCCAGGCTCCCGTGAGGGCGGTGCAATGCCTGCCGATCAACAAGTCTGATCCAACCTATGGCTGGAGTGCAATGCCTTAGGGTTGGGTTCACCGCAAACCGAGGGTCACTAGACACCAAATTCTTAAGGAATCGAATCCCACCTAAAAATTAAACACACCCACTCCAAACTGAAAATTAAGCGTACTCACTCAAACCAGACAATGAACAGGGACACCCGCCCAAAAATGATGACCTGACGATCGGGGTCGAAAAAGGACAGGGAGCACTACATGATCGGCCAGTCGAGGGGTACATAGGAGTAAACTTGTCGACGCAATGCGGTGGAACTATGTTCCACCACGTTGCCACGGAGAGACAGGGAGCGAGAACGCCAGGATTTTAGAACATGGTCCACCGCATCAATCCGAGGACGCCAGTTGTCCTCATTAAGGTATGTATCTCGCACCATTCAGATCACAGCACTGGGGTAGACTTGCACCAGTCAGAACGTCAGAGTATCGTCCCTCATGCCTATCATGTCATGAAATTAGAGTACAGTAGTATGTTGCGATGGAATCAATCCAACATTGACACACGCACACGCATAAACTAAGGACGGCATAAACAAAGAATACTGAGCTCAGCTACCTAGTGTAATAGTTTATGTTTGACCTTTTCGCTTTGATCTTTCGGGGTTAAGTAGGTCGTTGGGCAATTTTTCTTTTTCTTTTTCTTTTTCAAAAGTGCAAGCAGTAGTTACGTAGCGCCCCATTTCAACCCACCCATACAAAAAGAAACTCTTGCATGCGTAACATGTTTGTTTTAGATTGTGTGCTTCGATATCGAGCTCTAGTTTGCCCTCGGAATATGCTGACGATAGCCAGATCCTGTGAATATCAGACCCTTTGAATTAATTGAGCAGCCAAATTTGTTTGTCTATTATTATTATTGTTATTATTATTATTATTATTATTATTATTATTATTATTATTATTATTATTGTCATTATCCTTTTTTTTGGGGAGGGATGGAGTAACATCCTCCTAATACATTGTTAAACTGGGCAATTCGGTGAAGTTGTCACAGTGTGCAAGAGAAGGACCACAATGCAAACTTCCTTCCAATTTACCGGTGATAAAAGATGGGACGGAGCTTTTCAGCAAACCAAAAGCCATGAACGCTATGTTTACCGTTAGTATGCATTTCGTGGAGTGACGACCGATGCTACTCCATTTTTTTGTTCATGACCATAAAAGGCCATCTCTACCTAAATTGAATGGGGGGGGGGGGGCACTAAAACGTCAACGATTCATTTCTATCATCGAAGAAAGCCATTTTCGTGAAAATACCGCAAAAGAGGGAATAATCTACCGGCCTTTCTGGTCGTCGCCTGTAGTAACCAAGTTGGTTGACAATTTATGGCTTCTTATATAAAATGATCTCCGCCACCATGAATCTCGGGTAATAAACATGGCGGGAAAATCGAACTTCAACTTGCTTTAGTACTAAGTTCCTTTGTTCCACCCCTTGTTTACTTCACAGCATGATTACCTTCACAAACAGATAGATTAAAAGCTATTTTAAGAACTTGAGATGATAAACTCCAAGAGAAAGGCTGGAAAGAAGACGAAGACGAGCTCCAACTCAACCAAGAAAGAGCAAGGCTCTGGTAGGTTTCTAACTGAAATTGGCGTTGTTACTTGACTTCAATAGTTGAGGGGAGGGGTACTGGCAACCGAGGTTGTATGGAAAGGTATCGAAGTTTTGGTTTTATGTTATTTCTTTGCGAGCCATACATCTCAGTTAACCTCCTCTAATTCTGAGTAAAACGTGAGTTTAATGTAATAAAATATGTGGTTATTAGTTCATCGTGGTGTATTGATATGGGTTGAACTTTATTTGTTTGTCTCACAATGGAGTCACTTTGAATGTTTTTTCAGGTTCCAGAGGGTCCTTAGGTTGCACTAAGTGCGACCTAAAGACACTCTGGAACCAAAAAAACGAAATGGTGTTGTTTACAAGATCCGTGAATGCGGCAAAGTTTATATCGGTAAAATGGGGAGATCAATGCCAGAAAGGATAAAAGAACATGACAGAGCGACACTTAAACAATCGACCTCATCACCTGATGAAGATTAGCAGTATTGCAGTCTAAATGGTGCAATCAACGTCCAAAGTGACTCCAACGTGAGACAAACGAATAAAGTTCATATCCTAATGTGAGTTTAATTTGGTGATTTGCCAAACAATGATGTAATTAATGACAGATCTGTAGCCAGAGTGATAACATTATTTACTGATGGAAAATGACACCGAAGCAATTTTGTCATTGCTGTACTATCTATCAACTGTCTTTTAAACTAGTCAATAATGCTCATGTATTGTTTTGTATTATTGGTGCAGAGGAACATCCACCAATGCAGAGCTTTTGTGTAATTCCTTACCATGGCCACCTCATGGTTATTGTCTTGATCTAATACCAAATTCTCATAACAAATTAAAAAGAGTGGGAGTTAAAGAGTGAAAAGGTCATACCAACTTTTGTCGCAGATGTTTTGGTTAAAAAAAAAAAAAACAAACAAGATTCAAATATCATTCCTCCAAAAGGTTTTAGCATGCAGTTCAAATTGTAATTACATGCCTGACATTCAAGAATGGCAAAGAACTTGGGTCAGTTTTATTTTCCCAGAAAATATGATATTTTATCTAGAAAGATATTTCATCTAGAAATATGATACATATACCTTTTACTGCAACAAAAATGTCATGTCATGCATTCTTATTAGTCATTGATTAGTTATATTGATTATACCTCATATACAGTACAGGTACAGTGCATACTAATACTTCAAAATGGATGTGCACTTTACAGCTTAATAGTGGAAGTCTTCTTTCACATAAATACAGATTTTTTTTACTTCGTAAATTACAGATTTCTGTTTTGCAAATTACAGAGTTTTTTTTATAGTAAATTACAGAATTTCATTTGATTTGTTTTGTTTAGTTTCATTTAGTAAATTACAGTAATACAGAGGAATACATGGCAATCATTTATTTGTACTTTTGTCTATTATTGACCTTTCTCCCTATATTACCTGTCAAATGGTCCATCACTTTGACCTATCTGGCATGATTGGTTCTACCTTGGAAAATGTGCTAAAGGTGTAAACACCAAGAAGATGTTATCAACAAGTACTACTAGCTACTGTGACCTCTTTTCAATATTATTTTCTAGCAGAACTCTAAACAATCATTTTACTCTATGTTCATTGTTAGTTTCCAGTACCCCAACAAGCACAGTGTCTGATCATGACAGAATACCAGTGGTGACCAGTCTCCCCCCTGCTGTAGATGGTCACCTTAGGTGTTTTTTAAGAGTGTCTGTGCCAAGAATTCACTGGATTGTTCAAAAGTATCCAACAGATGTCCAAGTACGACTCAGATGGTGGGGAGAAGATGGTGATGGTGTACTGTTAAGGTAGGCTGTTAATTTTGTTTTTTTTTAATTTAGTTAACCCTTAACTCCCAAAAGTGATGGAAATGTAACTTCTCCCAACAATATACATGCATCATCCAGCAAACAGGTAATAAGAATACTGAAACTTATCAGGTAGAAGTTGTTGCCTTGATCTAACACCAAATTCTTGTGTGTAATTTACCAGGAAACGTGTAGCAGATAGGGAGAATTAACAATCATATTTTGATAGGGAGTATAAAAGGGTTAAAATATGGAAAAAAATGGTGAACATCCACTCACATGAAACCTCTTAGTTCTGTAGGTATACTTTCATTAGTAGAGTCCCTCTCTTACCAAGTTTGTGGACCTGTTACCCTACCAATGTTCATTGGAATTCTAATCCACAAATTTATTACATTTTTATATATTATAATCAAAACAATACAGACCTTTAGATGACAAGGCAGATGAACAGACAAAAGATTACACAAGGCTGACATGTGTAAGATATGCAGTATGCAGTGGTCCAAGACAATTTAGTGCATATTTAAATGGTGAGTGATTCATAAGGAAAAAATTATAACTCAATTATTGTTTTCTTCTGTTACATTGTTAAATGGGTGGGCTCCTGGTGTGATGACCATTTCTTGTATACCAAATATGATTCATTTCAAAGCAATGATGCAGGGATAAATTACATTTCATTGTCCTTGTAGGTTTGTTTATTATTTCAGTACAGGAGTTGGTGTAGGAAAGAGAAGTGCTGGAACTCATCATTAACTTGAAAAAAAAATCGTGGGAGTAACTACTGTGCCAAGCAAATTACAAATTAATCTATATATTTCCAGTTCTCTGACATGTTTGGAATGAACTTTGTAGATATGTTTATTTAGATATGGGAGCCCTGATATTTGAGGTAGTTCATGGTCCATCACTTATAGTACTTGGCCGAGTGAGACTGGTTGATGTCTCAACACTGTCAGCAAGCACTCCCATCCAGGGGTATGTATCAAAACATGACAAAATTTACAAGTGCTTCAGCCAAGATATTAGCCGCTGGTTTAAAAACGATCACTGGCCTTAACATTCATTGTCATGAAATAGTAATGTAAAAGACAAATTACTCACCCTAAGTGTTTTGTTAGTCCAGGTTATTTATCAGTAGCTATTTGTTTTACTGGACAGCAAAATGCATCATGTAAAGAATACATAATGTTCTGGTACTGGAAATGATATTTGCTAGAGGCAGTTCTTCAACCAAGATGTCTCAAACTAGGAAAAGATATGATAACCGAGTGGTACACATCACACACACTTCAAGCATGGCATTGTTTATTGTCAGTAGTTGTCATATTCTTACTGCTGATCAACTTTCCCATTTCAACTGTTCTGTTGTTCACCTTTGCCACAAAAATTGATACAAGCTATCTTCTTTTTCTAGCTTTTTTAATGTTATGTCTACAACATTACCTAGTGAAAAGCTGGCTATTTTGTACATTACTCTGAGATTTGAGTCAACATCAGGTAGGAGACAGTTCAAATGTCGTATAAATTTAGAATGCATGTTTGTTTTACAACTGTTATAGCTTTATCATTTGCCAAATGAATATATTTTTTACAACAACACTAAGTACCACTGATAGTTAAACCAAAGGAGGTTTGTTCTAGCCAGAGTAGGAGAGTTATAATTTTTTGCTTGCTGCTGGGTAAGATTCAATGCATTTAATATTAACATGGAAATATTTCACACATGGAACTTTTCAGCAGCTTACAGCCAGCTGTCATCTTCTCTGGTACCTACTGTAGACATGGAAATAGATGCACAAAGACAGGCTATTGATGAGAGTGATGCCAAGCCAACTCCTCCCCCATCCCTGTTAAATCCAGTTGAACCAATCCCTCATCCAAGACAGTGGACAGAGGACATGGATCTCTTCATGCCACCTGCAGTGCCTGCCAAGGTCATTAGTGATAGTGTTAATAAGGAGAAGAAAAATGTTCATACATAAACTGGTTTGGAAAAAATTGAGAGAAAAGAGACCTGAAAAAATAAGGCTTTTCCAAGATTTGGGCCCAATTACCAACTTTGCTCAGGACCATTTGGTATTGACAATGGGAATTTAGTGGCTTCTGTGTTTAAGGAACCTGTTCACAATAACATGAAGTGAAGTATAGTTTGACTTGAGGATAATAGCAACCAACAAACTATACACATATAGGTGAATTGTAAGGAAGCTTTGGTAGAAAAAATTATTTGTGGGGTCACAGTTGTTTCAGTGTGTTTGATCATAATGAGTATCAATTGAAAAATCATAGTTAAATTGAAGATTAATTTTTTGTTAACACCTAGTATGTTTTTTTTAGGGTGTGAAATTTGCTCTCACTTCACCAGAGAGACTTGAATACACTGCAGAACAATCACTAATTTCAACATCAAGAACAGGCAAGAAACAATCAGGTTACTGACAAGGTTCATGTATTGGTCAGTGTCCTTCCTTATGCTTCGGAAAAGACATGTTTACAAACTAGCATGATATAATTTAGGTGTAAACTGTTTTCCTTTGGTTGCTCTAAATGACTCTCTTTCCATGTTTTTTTGTTTAAATGGATACAAAATGGCAATTTGTTTGTTTGTGAACTCAATTTTTGCTCCACATAATCTCTGGATGAATAAGAGTCAGAAGTAAAAAATTTCATCCAAACTCAATTTTGAGCCTCAGTGAATTTTGTGTCAGAAATTGATTTTACTTAAAATGTGTCTTCAGATGATCTCAGAACTAAAGTGAGATCTAAAGAGCTGACCAAATCAAGCGAACCACTTCACATTGCCCACAGAGGTCAAAATGAATCTTCTGATCTGATTGGTGTATTACTTCATCGAGGGGAGAAGCTAAGGGAGGCAATGGTAATGTCGGCAGATGAGGCCAACAATGAAGACGAAGCTGGAGGAGCAAGTGTTGTTTTTGACAGGTTTGTCCATAACACTGTTTTTAAATCTCAGTCTACATTTTGGTTATTGTCTGTAATGTCAGTTATGTTAAAAAACTTCCCGTTTCTTAGTCAGAGACAGTGCCATCAATAAGTTTTTGTATATGCTGTCATTCAGATATTCCCATATTTTAACACATTGTGTTGAATTATAACATCAATTGATATTTAACACTACACTAGTTTTTTTCTTATCTATATTCAACCTTTAGGTGAAAATGTATACATCTACTGTGGTAAAATCAAGAATATAACTATCTAGCAATCAAGAACTTGTGTACGGTCAAATATTTAAAGCAATCTAAGAGTGTTTAAAATTCAGTTAGTACTGTCCCCAATTAGCTCATATAGCTTAAGTGTATTGACACTTAAATAAAATTTATTATTATTAATAATAAATTTAATGCTAAAGGAATCATAGATCAAACAAGTTTAATCTTAGCTTTTCATTTAGGAATCATCCATTTATTCTATACAACAATTAAAAGAAGGTAGGTTCAGGGTAACTGCATGAACACTTTAGAAGGGAACTTAACTCACTGTCAGTGATAATACTAAGCTTAAAATTGTATCAACAAAGTTTAAAGTTCAGTTGCCCTTGTGCTGTCAGTAATAAGAGGATATGTGTTCCACTCTATGTTCAGTAAACAAAGAAAAATGTGTATATATATATATATAATTGTACAACACTCCAAGTTCTGGCAAACTTTGACAATTCTGTTCTAGTAGGCAGTGAGCTTATATTTGAACTTGGCATATTCAGGAATGCACCATCTGGCAAACTCCTTAAGGAAATTCTTACTTCTACTGAAATCAAGCATGGACTTGTCAAGTCTGGAGGAAAAGAGGATTCTGTAATTGAGACAGTATTTTTACATAATAACAAAGCTGTGGACTTGCTTCTTGGTGAAGATGAAAAGCTTTATCTGGACGAACCACTCAACTCCTCCCCTGACAGTAGCATAGTTAGTGAGCCAGGGGATCCCCTACATGATGACACACTGTTGAAAGATCTTTTTTACACCACCCCAGTAAGTTACAAGGCTTTACATTACAAATGTTTCACCCTGCTAGATACATTATCTGTGATTATCTCATTCAGTGGCCTTTGGGACTCAGTAAGTAAGCTAACAACATTGTCATTCAAAACACAGATAAAGTTGTGAAGTTAAGAATTAAGAGAAGGGTTCACATGGCTATTTTTGGAATGTTGGCCCCCCAAAAAATTTTCTTTGACTTCTCATGCATTGCCTTACAATATCACTGTACCTTGCTCCAAGAATCTTAATTCTTGCTTTAGGCTGTAAAGTTATCTTTCTGAGAAGTACTTTTAGATACATGTAATTTACAAAGCTTGTAAGGGGTTGAGGCACCAATATCACTTCTATCAGGGTTACACTTGCTATGTTAAGGGCGGCAGATTCAGACAGCTATTGTACTACTAAGTAGGTAGATACCTGTGAATGTCATAGAGAGTGTAAGGATGTGAGTTAGTCACAGAAAAATAATCATTCACAGACTATCTTTAACTAAATGGTGAGGTCAAATAAATACTAGGTTTGAATAATTGATCAATAGAGTTTTTAACATTTTTCAGATAGTACAGTCAGATACAGATTCAGATAATACAGTTGTCACTGATGAAGACAACTATGATGATGGTAGTGTTGATGATGACAAAAGTGTACAAAATCCCTTGCAAGAAGATCAATTTGAAAAGGTACAAGTTACAAGTTTGAGTTCTAAAGTAAAATTAATCTTTGATAAAATGGAGGTATGGTTTTATATGTGATACCATGACTAATGTTGGTGTAATTTGTCAAGACCATTGAACACTCGGGCTCATGGGACTGGTAAATTATATTTAAAGATTTATTGTGGCAATGAAAATTAATATTTTGATGTCAAGATAAAAGTGTTAAGTGTTAATGTGATACCCTTGTTTTTTCCTTTTAATGTTTTACATTTTTATTGTAATAAAAATATCATACTAGCACAATTCAGAGCATAATAACCATTACAGCATACTTCCCACTGATGTCCATGGAAATCTTAATTGTAAGAAAATGATCAGATTTTTTATGTGATTATGATCGATGCAGCTTTATGTTTCTATTAACCTTCAGTCATAGTGGTTATGTTTATAATTATGATTGTAATTTCACAAGTGAGAACCATGCTTGTTGATGGATGTTGAAAACTAGAGTTTTCTACTTAATGTTAGTAAAATTTACATTATTCATTGAATTCATTCTAAGCTACTTGCATAACCATAATAAGTATGTTTATCATATTTGTAGTACCTAATAAACATTTATGTCATTCTAAAAAGGTATTAAGTGAAGCAATAAGCAAGAAGAGATCTCCAAAGACAGCATCTAGAGACATCAGTACAAGGATTGGGAAGGAAGTGAATCATGTACAAAACCCTGGAGGAAATGATGAGCTTCCTAGTTTAGGTTACCTTGATAAAAAACAGAGCAGTGCTGATGACGCAAGTGAAGATTCTAGAGGTAGGTCTCTGGGTTCAGTATGATGTAGATATTCATAGGGATTAGGGATACAGGAAGCAAAATAAGGTTATGCAAACAGAAGTCTAATGCTGCCTAAACTTAATTACCTGACCACTGTAGTTTTACTCTGCTACATTACAACAGATTATCTGCTGAGACTTTAATAAAATTGCGAATCAAATGAAATGATGATAATACTGTTGAAGCTGAGGTAGAAGAGTTTGTTTAGCACTTTGTCAATGTAACTCAGCAGAAGCATTGCATTATCAGCAAATTAAACTGTGGTTTTTTCCATATTAAGTGTAAATATTGTTACTTCTCTTTACGAACTGACTTGAGATAAATCAAAGTGTGCAATTTTTTCCTATGATGGTCAAGACAGTGTACTTTGTATGTCAAGTGATTCATTTACATCAGCACCATTGCATGGGAAGCCACCAAGGATAGATCCTGATGCCTTCATTGAAAACCTTGGTCCTGAGAAATTTACTGCTCTGGGCAGAGTTGATGCAGCACGTGTCATGGTGGATAGTCTTCAGATTGCAAATGAAACCATTAAACCTGGGTAAGTGCAAGTGAGCTGGTTAGGGAAAAGTCAAGTAATAGGTTGGTCAGGTAAGTTGTAAATTGCATTTTAGCATGGGTGTGGGTTGAACTATGAATACTATCAACCATAACTAACACCTTTTATACAATTACCTAACATTTTTTCTCTAGTGAGTAGTTCTCTTCAACATAACTCCTGATTGAGTCTCACTGAGTCAAGGTGCCTCACATGTCTACTTATTAGAATGTTATCCAGCAACCATCAGTATGGCTATTTCCAGATGAAGAAACTTGTAGTGATCTTGACATCAATATGTGGGGTTTTCTGGGGAATGCCTCATTTCACCATATTATTATTATTATTAATTCAGAACATTCTTTGTTGAGTATAATTTCCCAACCTCAACCCCAACACGTGGTCAAGACCAAGATATCACCATGGCAACAGAATTAACCAGAATTGCTTCCAAGAGAATTCAAGACAGAGGTGAGTGAAAGACTCATAAGCAGTATTACATATGTATCTTTTACAAGTCTTTTCCTTTCAATTTTCTTGTCATTTAGATATCAGTGTAATTGAGGTATGACCAAGAAAGATAGCAGGGGCTTAAGCTTGAAAAAATTTCTGAGATGAGAGCTATTGCTTTTGTGTATCAGATTACCTAGCTTTCTTGAGTTTGATATTGAAAAAGCATTTCATATTAGAGCCTATAAGAGTCTAATGACATGTTTAACACTTGTTTTCAATACCATATTGCTCACTGATGTCAAGACTCTTGTTTGTGCATATGGTATTAATAACTCATGAATTTAAATGATATCAGGGTCTTACCAGGTAAGAGTACTTCTTGTTGTCATATGATATTTACAAGAATGATAAACAACAGGTCAACTGACAAAAAAAGGAAAGAAAAACAGTAGCATATTTTTTTCACACATGCTGGGTATTGTTGACCTTCCAAGAAACAAAATTAACTCATTCATCATTCTGTGTGTCAGTGGTGTCACTCAAGAGTAATCTATGCATTCACATTATGAATGTTAGTTTTAAAAGTTAGAGAACATGTCTTACAGTATTGCAACAATTTGTTGAATGTAATTTTTTTCCTACAGTGGTGCTATTTGGCCATCGTTCTGTATTCCCCTTGCTGTTTAATTCTGTTGTTATAGATTACTGGTGGAGACTTCCTCTGACATTCCGACTTTACTTCAGAGAGTCTAGACAAAGAAAAGTAAGTTTTCCTTTTGCGAAGTATGTGCCCTTCGTCCACTGACACTTTTAACATTTGATCAGAAAAGGGCACATTCAGTAGTGGACAGCTAAGATTAAAAGCATGTGGTCAGAATGCTTGGCCACATTCTTGATGTAGTTTATGAAGCAAGTATTGTGAAACAAAACAATGCTGTATAAATGATTTACTGAGGGTAGAATTTAAGTGATAACATAGTTGTAGTACATAGACAGTAAAATTTTGAGCTGTTGCAAGTAACGAAATGTTTTTCCCTAAAGGCTAGGAATGTCTGTACCATTGGATATAATATTGTTGAATTTTTGAAAAAGTGAAATAACAAGTTTTATACCATAGGGATAAAGAGTGCTTTTTTTCTTGTACTGATTGGCCAGTTCAGAAGTGATTAGCAAGTTCTATTCACCTCAGATTCTCAGAGGGGACAAAATCATGTGTCAGAGTTTAATTTCTGATCATTTTTTGGTATATTGAGAGAAATAAACTAAAATATATATATATATATATATATTTTTTTTTGTAGTATGAACTAAAAACAATTGTTTATCTCAGTGTTAGTGAAAGTGTTAGATGTATAATAGTGAGATAAATTTTTTCCTTCCTTTTTTTCCTTTTCTTTCTTTTCTCCATCCTTGTACATATGGACTGCCCCTTTCTTCCCAGCCTTTCTCACAGTAATGTTGAGTTCACTCATCAAAAATGCATCTGTAATATAGGATAGTGTAATGAAAAGACAGTAAGGGTTGAGAGTACTTCATTATTACTCAGTGACTGTAATTTATAATGGTAATAGGACTGAGTCGAGTCCAATTTGGTCTGAAATCATATGAGAGATTAACAAAATCCAACCTGTTAATGAGCATGATTACAAGCAGAATTGGATGACATGAAGTCCAGTTACCACCTAATCAAAACCATGACAAAATTTGAGAAAGAAACTAGACATCTGTTGTACTATTTCATGAAAAATAAAAAAACAACAGTTTGTTCAGCAGAATATGCAACAACAGCACATGTACATGATGTGTACTGTCCTCTTACACAGGCATGACATTTCAACTATCCAATTACAAGCATGATGCTCATACTGTCCTATTAGTGCTCAAATCAGGCTAGTGATAACCAATCATGTTTGAGAATTTTGTCATAGTTTTGATTAATACAGTAATTGTTATGGTGTTATAAATAGACCCTTTTTTTAATTATTTGTCTGTTTTGGGTGTTGATTAATTGTGATTGTAGCCAGTTGTTATTGGAGTGGCAACATTCCCTTTGAAGACAGTTCTTCAGTCTAACACTCTCAGCTCCTCTGCTTTGCTGCAAATCAAATGTGGTCTTCACTCTAAAGAAAAAGAATCCTCTTACTCATGGTCCTCTTTACATGACTTCAGTGAATCATGTGGTCCTTTGTTGGTAAGATAGCTAAGCTTCAGCTTTATAATTGCCATTTTGTATGTCAATAATTTTAAGAAAGTCACTGTCCACCAAGTTCTCTACATAGATATGAACAGCAAATTTACTGCAGTGGTTGTTTTGTTAAAGGAAGCATTCATCAGCAGGGTATCCAGTCATTTCATACCCAAATTAATGCAGTTGATGTGTACTAAGTTTGAGTTGGTTTGTACCCAAACCACTGATAAATTCTTACCTGATTCTTACCCCTTTTAAATTACATTGATTCAGAATACCTCACACAAATGAACAGATGTCAATTGTTGTGTACAACAAGTTAGTAAAGGGAGTATTAAAGATACAAACAAAATTTTTTTGTATACTTGAAACCTTATTGCCTGGCGCAAGGTAATTGAGATATTTTAAATAGAAAAGGGTATTGTTTATACTAGAGACTTTTCCTAATAATACCAGCTCGAATGAGCGAGATAGTTTCTTGCAAAATAATTAAAATAAATAAATATAAAAACAATATGTTTCTGATAGAAACAGTCTTAGTCTTATCATGCCTCTGTCTTACGACTCCCAGATCCCCATTATCAGTTTCAGGCCTTACATTAGGTGATTTGGTTTTGTTGAATAAGTTGATGATGTAAATTGAATGCACTCAGTGGTCATGCTTTAACAATGGACACCACATTAGCAAAACTTATTTAATGCAGGTAATGTTGCTATTCACAAGAAGAAACCAACCTTACTTTAACATACTTAACATGGAAACATACTTTATTAGTTTGGGTATGAAACAACCTTGCTAGGTACAAAAAGACTGGTTACAAAATGATTGTGGGTATGAAACAACCAGTAACTATCAGCAGAGCTTTACCAAGAATTAATGTACAAGGAAATACCTAACCATACAGTATAAGCATGGTTTTGAAGATTATTCCAACTAATAGGAGAATAATAAACAGTAGCCAAATCCAAGATAAGTTTTGCTTGCCTTTCTTTTCTAGTTTTATAAGGGGGCCATTTTTCACCAGTGACATCCCTGGTCACTAGCATAAATAAGATAACTTTTCTCTCTGATTTGACTTTCTCTGTGAGTTTGGTCACATTAAAGCTATAACTTTGCCAAGTGTGATTGCTTTTATAGGCTCACTGTCTGGTTAACAACTTGCATTTCTTTCAATTCTTACATTCATTTTCTTTCTTTTTATTCTTATTTTCACAGTAAGTGTACATTTTAGTACTTCCTTTAGATTTGTATCTTTGGTTAGATACTTACATATCTTCATCAAATTTTGTTTGACTGTCCTGCAGGTGAAAGTAGAGTTAATGGCTGATGGAAAGAAAGTTCATCTGAAGACCAACATGAACAGAAAGCCTCCACTTCCAACTACAACAACACTCACTACCACTGAGCATATGCATACTGCAAGACCTGCTTATACTGTTGTAAAGAATGTTGGGAAGGTCTCGGATGTGGAACCTCTTGAGATGAAAGAAATTCTGAAGACATCAAGTAAGCATTCTCTCAAAGATGGTAATCTTGAAGATGGTATTCAGTACGACAGAGATCCTTTAACTTTATACAGCCTGCTATGGATACCTGAAGGAAAACAACTCACCCAACAAGGTTACCGTGTAAACCAAGATACTCTGACTGGTCTTGTTGTTAAGAACAACCTTTACCTTATATGTCGAACTTTCTGGTGTGAAGAGGTGTCGAAATCAAGGGTATGTTGGGGTGAATCAAATCCATCATTTGGCTTCAAACAGGTTAGTTGGCAGTGCCGCAGGACATTGATTGATTATTTTAACTGTTTGGATGTTATGAAAGTGTTTTAGTTATTAAGAAATCAGTTGAACAATGATAATGAAGTATTAGAACTCCAAATATCCTTTGCTATTCACTTCCGAACTTGCACATGATTCACACCGGAAAATATTGCAATTGTTAAATCATCTTTTTGCGCTACATTGTCCCACTGTTTTGGAATAAAATCAACCATTCACCCTAGGTATTAGGTAATCTTCCCCGCCCCCCTTCCCCTAGCAACTCATAAAGTCTCCCTGACATTTACTAGCATGTATTTATACTTGTGGGTGTAGAAATCAGGTAGAGTGGAATTTAAATATCTCATTTAGGGGGACAATGCATGATTTGACCAGAATGCAGTAACTACTGGGCCATTATGACTTTCACTCAAATATTGCTGTGATGTATTTTTGTTTGTGGCCTAGGTTGCACCAGTGCTGTTAACATCAAGTCTATTGCAGCGAGTGTGTAATAACTTTATGGTTATTGAAGTTTGGAACAGAATTGGGCCACAAGACCAAGGAGACAAGGTGAATAAGTTATTGCAAATTATGATTGAAATTACCATTGGTAACAATAATTTTCTGTCGTCACTTTTCTAAAACTTTTTACAAAACTAAACTTTTGGAAGATAGGTTTACCTCTAGTCAATTGTGTTGTTTTCTTAGTTATTAGGGCTTGTGAAGTTACCTATACACCAACTGTACCTGTCATACAGGGACCACAAGATCACAAAAACACTTCTCAAGTCCAAGGTGAGTGAAATGAGTAATCATACAGGTTATACAATGGTCACCACCCAAATGCTGTAGAAAAGGCCTCTACACTTTGCTCTACAATTTTAAGTTGGATAGGAAATGAACAGGAACAGTTACCTGTAAGTGATATTTATTACTAGAGGTATGAAAGATTCATGAAGGGTAAACTGTGTGCAGTTGTTTTTTCTTTTTTACTGATGTTGTAGCAACTGAATTAGGTGGTCACTACTGTTGAACAGATGTTATAATTTAGTTTGTTTGATAAATGTATTAGTTACTGTTATACAAAATTACTCAGCCATGTTAAGTCCAATATTTAGATTATGTCACCAGTGATAGGCTCCAAATTAACATTACCTTGCTGTGACCTGTCAAATTCCCCAGTGGTGCATGCATTTTTCTTTTCTATAGAAACTGATAGAAAAAGACTTCCTCCTTAAAGTCACACATGAAATTGAGAAAAAGGGCAAAGGCAGTTTAAAAAAAACCATGAGAATAACCTTTTTTCTTATCCTTCCTGTCTGATGCTTGCTTATGGATGAATATTTTGATGGAACATCAGTTTGGGTGTTGTCTACCAGTAGAAACTTTCTTAAGGATTTGACTTACCATGTAATGAAATATTACATGAATGATTAGATATCATACATTTAGATATTTAATTATTCTGTAGTTAGGATGGAATGCTGAGGTGCCATATATTTTTCAGTATCCTGTGATAGCAGTGGATGAGTGGTGTCCCGTAACAAACCCATTTTCTCATACACACCATGGCCAGCTAAGGGTTGTCCTTGCAATGGGCTCAGAGAATCAGGTGATGACATTTTTTTCTTAAGATGTGGTTTGATCATATTTACATTGCATGAAGGAAAAATTTGCAAAGAATGCCATGGATGTTCAGGAGAATGTATAAATTTTTTTCAAGAAAGGTGTTCCTCTTCAATAAATCTTAAACTAGGTGTCTATGTGTTGCGAGTGACCAATATCGATTAGTTAGGCTGGTGTATTTACCGTAGTGACAGAATCTGGAATATTCAGCAAAAGCAAGTAATGTTTAAAGAAAGGACTGGAAAAGCTTGCCATGTTACTGGTATACATTATGGATAAATATCTTTGGAAGAGATGATTTTAAAATTGAAAGAGAAAGAAAAAAACTTTTTAAAGACTGAGGCTTCAGCAAGATTTGAAATCATAACCAGCTTTGTATACTGTCCATGCATTTCTCAACCAATCAAGCCACGAAGCTAACCTATAAGTTGTACGTCATTTGTGAGCCAATAATTATCTTGATTTACAGCTTCATAGCTTAGGATTAAATCACTGCATTCATCCTGTTGAGGATAATTATGCTAGATCCATCAACAAATGATTTTGGTTTTTAGGTAATTAAGATTTAGAAATTGCAAGATCATGAAGGTCTTTTATTTTCTTGAGTCCTGCTGTTTGTTATTACAACATTAGATTGGAGCCATTTTGTCAATGAAGTGTGGTGGGGAAGTTCCATTTGGGATGGAGCCACGCCCAGATCATCATTTAGATCTTCAAAGGTTGGTGTTAGGCTGTGCATGAAGCGTCTCTCCTGTCTGACTTTACTCTTCTAATAATGATGATTGCTGCTCATGCAGCCACTAGCCTATTCTCCATGCAGTCACCAGTTTGAAAGTGGCTCTCTCAACAAATACTAGTGAAATGAGATAATTTTCATATTATAGCTCAATTTTGATGTAGTACAAGCAAGGAAAATTAAACATTAATTTCCCAAATTGAATACTCATTTATTTGTATGTTTATTTAATTGTGTGATATTCATTCATTTTAATTTCCCACAGCCCATTCTTCACCTGTTTTTTCAGAACTCTTTCAAGGAAAAGAGAACACAATATTGTACACTCTTCAACTAATTTTTGTCTTTGAGGTAACTTTTTATTTGTACTAATAATTTTGAAGGCTCAGAGATGGACAAGAAAGTCACAGTGCTCAAATGTCAAGCAATCAAGAACTCAGTAAGAAATAGTTATTTTATTTGACAGAGCACTTTATGAATTCCACTTACTTTTTCTTCTGCAACTTATGTCTCACCCAAAGGTTTGAGTTTCCCTTTTGGCAGTGATCCAAGTAAAAAGTGAATCTCGAAAGATATTCCTAATTATTTTTACTGTGTCCAAAAAGGCTGTTATGTTTACTTGCCTAATGTAATGATACAATAAGTAAACACCAGGGCAGGGAAGTGAAGTTTAAAGGTATACGTAGTCAATTGATAATTGTTTCCCTTCCATTTTTTACATGGTAGTTGAACACCAGTTTGAGATTGTGGTTGAAGATGTCAGAGGTCTGTCTGTGTTGGGAGCACTGTCTGGGTGAAACAGACTGTTTGTTCAATACCACTTTCCATTCCAGAGCCAAGTGGAACATGAATCTTCACTAAATAGTGGTAGGTGTAATTTTAGGGTTGTAAATTATTACTTACTAAAGATTGACTTCCAGTTACAGTAAATGTGTTGATAGCTACATAATTTCTTTCTATTGGTCAATTCATAGATTACTGACAGGTTGAACATATTAATGGTTCTAATCTGCTTTTGTACTTTAATAGGGTTCTATTTGTCTTTCATGCAATGCTCAACGGTATTGCAGTGACAGATTAAAACAGTATTTGCACAACTAATGTTGATAATTAGGAATTCATATTTATTTTGTCAGTGTTTCTAAAGCCATTCCTTTTTACCTGTCAAGGAATCTTTGATCTTCAGCCTCATCGTACTCCCACCACTCTGTGTTTACCTGATCCAGTATTTCATGATGCAGCAAGACATACTTTCAAGCTTCCTTGTGGTTTTCCTGTTCAGAAACACTTACTGGCAGCTTTCACTGGCTCAAAAGTTGCTGTTCCTTCTGTCTCAGGGTCTGGTGGGGTGCCTTTTGAGTTGTGGAGAAGATACTACTACCCAAACATTAGAGACCAAATGGTGGCCAAGGTTCAAATTTACAATAATATCTATCTTCTTTCAAAAGAGAATCTTGTTCGTCGCTATCTTTTTTAGAATAAATGTTTTCTATTGACATGGGCTCTGAATACAGCCAAAGAATATCTCCCATTCATCAAATCTTACACAATTTTTATTGTCCATTCTCTTATTTGTTTGAAGTAAAGCCACAAGGTGTCAGAGAGGAGTTGCACAAAAGTTTTGAATATTTTAAAGTTATTTCAGTCTATGATTAGTGATGGTAGAGACCATGGAAGATTTTGCCTAGTCTGTTTTCTACAACTTTCAATAACATATGCTGTATTTAGGCAACTGTTTCTACCAAATACAACTGTTTACATCAAAAGAGTGATCTTTTCAAAGGCATCCTGTGTTTTTGGTACTAAACTTCTGGTTTCAAAATATCTCACACACATTTTAAGCATTTGACCCTGGAAAAATTTAGATATTTACTAAAGTCTAATGTTAGAACATAAATTGAAGCAATGCATTAGTTTTTTGTTTTTAATTTTATATTAATTTGTCTTGCTAGGCAAGTCTGCCTCTTGCCAAGCTGTGTGCAATGGTAACCATGCAGAAACAAGGTGACACTAATATCCAGACATTCTCCCTGCCACTGGCAGTTCTTTCTGGAGATGAGATAGATGGTATGCGACAGACTAGAGTACAAGACACTGGTTTGCTTGATGTTACCGTCAAGTACAAACAAGTGAAAGTGGGGCTTGTAACAGAAATACAGAAAGAGGATGATAGTCATGTGTGTTATCATTAAAAGTGTTCCGTGCTTGTGGACTACAGGTAAAGAAACTTCCCTGCTTTCTCCAACGTTTCAGTAAACATGGCTTTAACTAAAGGTTTATTGGATTCATGTAATTTTGTCATGATTTTTAATGATTTGGCCTTGATAGTTAATTATTTAAGTAGGCAGTTGATGTAAAAAATAAAATAAAATGACAAAGGAATAAGGAAAACAATAAAAACAGTACTTTAATGAGGTGGTGTTCCACCATAATGTGTCCAGTATCTTCTACACTAAGAAGGAGCCACAATATGCCAGTCCATGGCAGGCTTACCATTTAATCTGTTAGGTTTGCATGACAGTTTATTGGGACCCATTTATCTTTAGTGGAGAGGGCAGTATAAGACTTTTGCCTGTCACAGTGACCTACCCAGGGCTTTTGATGTGGAGTCCAGACACTAAACACTACACCTCATATGTCCCATCAACATTTTTTGGTTGTAGGCAGCAGCAGTTCTTCATGCCAAATCCAACCCCAGCCTGTCATACCCTGCAGAGGTTGGTGTGAATGCTTACTTAGTAATCCAGTTCCCACTTGGAAAGAAGCACAAATATGTAACAAGGACTGTGGCACGGACATTCAGCCCTGAGTTTTCATATAATGCAGACATCCTGTTGCTATTATTTACACCATCTGGTGTAAATGGCAGAGGAAATTTGAGTTTAGCTGAACAACTTGAAGATTCTGAAGTGATGTTTGAAGTTTGGTAAGTTTCACAGAGGTTCCAAACTTAGCATTTGCTTTTGAAATTACACATGATAAACTATTTGGAAACCACATAGCATAGACTGGGCACTGATCTGAAGTTTTGAAATACCACCACAGACATGGAGATATGGGAAAGTTAACCATTTTCATTTGTCTAAATAGCTTTGTTAGGAATTTGATGAAATTGAAGAGCTTTAATCAGGAACTTGTTCCACATGTAATTTAAAAGCCGTCTATTTTGTACATCCTGGGAATGTCATGGTGAAATGGGGAGAGGGATGATGATAATGTTTTTGATTTACAACAGTTAGACACTAGATGTATTTTTGGCCAAGTGTACTTTGAATTCTCCATAAAATTTTTGTGCCACTTTAAATTAACAATCAGGCATCAAATGTCACGAGAGAGGAGGAGTGACCATCTGGGTGCATCAGAAACAGAGAAAAACTTTGGAAGTCAGAGGGATGTATTACTTGGAGTGGCTAGAGTACCACTTGTAAAACTTCTTGCTTACAACACAGGTTTGCAGACAATTTTATTGGGGGAAGTTGATAATTAATTTTGGTTCAGGAGTAATAAATAGACTGCTTTAGCTTGGGAATAACTTACAGTTTTGCAGATAATTTACTCTTGGTTAAACACAAGCTGTTATTAACTCTAGTAAGTACAGGTGAGTGGTCAACAATATAGTATTATATAGAGTTTTTTTCATTCCAAGTTGGTCAGACTCTTTCAATTTTTGTTCTTTAGCCTCTCAAATTATAAGAACAATTCTTAGAGTGTGCAAATGTGCTCACATTTATACAATTATTAATAAACATGAGTGATCTTGATGTTCTGCTAACACCCAGAAGAGACACATCAGCAGTTTCAAAGAAGTTCTGTTCAGCATAGCTATTACTGCCCCTTTTCTTGTTCCTTTTCTTGTTTCTTTTTTTCTTAATTAATGTGAGTGCCTCTGCTAGTTAAAGGTAATTTTTTTAATTAGGTGTGAAAGGATGGTTCCCGATACACTTGCCAGGGGAACAGGACACACATGATGCCTCACCATATAATGAGATCAACAAGGTTGTTGGAGGGTTGGAACTTGGTATTTCTTTCTCCAAAACAGAGGATAGGGACCACATCATTCATATATCGAGAGGACTTGGCTGGTCTCCTCCACCTGAGGTAGATTGTAATGAAGTCTGGTTGGACAGAGAAGAGCCTTCTGTGAATGAGCACTGGACGTTTTGTTTAAAAATCAGCTCAGCATGGATTCCTTTATCAGAAGTAAAACCTTTAGTGCTTCAGAAAAGAATACAGATAAGCCTAAGATGAAAGGTTATGCCAGATATAAACTCCACAATAAAGGTAACTGCATAATATGCACTAGGGAGGTGTTAAACACTTCACAGTTGTGTTCCATTGGGATAAACGGTTTCTACTGCAACATGTTTAGGATGTAATGGTTGGAGTCTTTCAAAGAATACTTAGCACACACTTTTTTTTAATGCAAAAACTCCTAGGAATAGCTGTCACTCCGACTTTTCTATGTTGACAAATTGAGGAAAGAAAACTAGAAGCCTTTTTCAGTTTATTGTCTCTTTAAAAGGCTAAGATTATTCTAATTTTTATTCATTACAGCTCCCATATTCTCTAGAATGTCCTCTGTGAAAGATTGTGGTGATGGTAAATTAATATGTGAGCTGAAACACTCTAAAGAAATAGTACTACCAGCATCACACTCTTTTAGTTGGCACATGAGGGAAGAGTCTTTGGAGATCCAGCTATGGCTTAGCATTGGGAGGCAAACTGCAGACACAAACTCTAAAAAGAGGGATAGATTGGTTGGATCAGCTTATGTAGACATGTCATCTTTACTTGCCATCAACCAAAGGAAACATAGGCAAATAGGGTGAGAATTTTCACTTCTACCAAGATTCTGCATTTTTCCTCATTGTCTGTGTTAAGGTTGTACATTTCCTTTTTGCTCTAACTATTCGTTTACACGAAATTTCTTTCAATAAGACAACCTCTTTTCCATGTGATTATTAATCATATAATTGTTCTCCAGTGGCTTGTACCCACTGTTCAGATCTGGGCAAGTAATCTGTTTGGTGGATGTATCCATGTTCAGTCATTTGTTAAGGTTGGAGATATCAGTGATCATGAGGTAAGTCTTCAACACTTTGACACTCAGTAAGTTTTGTTAATAAACACAAATTTTAATTTTTGTATTAATTTTTGAAAATAGCATGGCAACCTGTCAACTCTGGTCTTTATAAACAGCTATTTATGGCATCTTATTATTATCGGAGAGGCAATGCTTTCAAAGCCAAATGTAAATTATGTTTCACATGAAGCTGTGGCATGTTTTCAAAACTGTCTATGCTTAAATTTCACACTGATTTTTTATCAAAATGCAATGGGAAATGGGAATGGGAACATAGCACTAGACATTCCAGCAGGTGGCTCCTCTTATTCACTTTTTCCAGATGGAGTTGGATTTGGAATGTTGGTTTTTTGTGGAGGGAGGAAAACTTAAGGAACCTGAGACAAACCCTTAGTGCAAGGACAAGAACCAACAACAAACTTTACCCACATGTGAAACGGGTCTGGGAATTGAACTTAGGTCACAGTGGTGGGAGGCATGTATTTAAAATGCCAGTAATGCCTGCATCAGTTGATCATTAGTTTTTGGATGATTTAGGTATTATACAAAGACAGTTTTTTTAGTTTTTAGATGATGTAAGTATTATACAAAGACAGTTTTTCTCAGTTTTCTTAGTTTTTCTTTTTTCAGAAAAATGCAAACAACCTAATGGTTAAAGGAGTATGTGGTGTGTCCAATAAAATCAATGAAATGTTGGAAGAAGTATTACAGAGTGCTAGTTGGAATGTTGACTTTTGTAAACTATTTCTAATTATTATTTACTTGGTTGATCTTGTATAGCCTTTAAGCTCTGCTGAATCCATCGATGCTAGTTCTCTTCATGAGGATCAAACTACAGATAGCAGGACAAAATTCCCTATCAGGACCAGGTGTCATCAGTTGAACCAATGGTGCAGCAACAATCCAACAGACAGCTGACAGTCACTGAAGCTAGTGATGAGACATTCATGGCTCATGTCATAATTGAACAGCACTACACCTCCCTACTGTTCCGGAACCAGTGATAACAGGTATCAGTTGGTTACAATGGAAAAACAATTTTCTTGTTAACCAGTAACTCTACATCAATTATAGGTTGTTGCAATCTTGCAATATGCCCAGCATGGTCTTACACATAAGAATATTTCTGCTATGGCATAGTAATTGCGTTTACTATTCTGAAGTGTTAAAAGCAGTCACTGTTATTTTCTGATTTGTAGGAAGCCACCTTACAGAGGACTAGATGTAAAATTGCCTATAGCAGAGATGTCATTTTTGAAGTCTTACGTGTTGCTTCCTTTGTCTCCAGAGTAATGCCAATGTGTAAGGGTCTTATCAGACGCTATCATCAATATCCCCAGCTTCCACACCAGTTGTTGTGTGTTCATCCAGTCCAAGATGGGAGTATCAGTAACTGGAGAGAATCACTTACTCTTCAACTAAATTACAGGTAAAGCCCTGTTGGTATTTGTTTTTTTTTTTAATTTTTTTGCTAGTCTGTTTTTATTTACTGTTGAGAAGGGTTCACCTTTAACATTCAGAGGGGATCTTATGAAAAATGGGATTTTGTGGGGGTTATATTTCCCTGTTTAGGGTCATTGTGTTGTGGGAGACAGTGGGCTCTCAACATGCCTCTCCTCACTCAGGAGAGTAAAGAGATTTGTCAAGGCACTATACAGATGGTTAATACTGTACAAATGAGGATAGGCTTTGGTAGCTGTGTGAGTCAGTCTTGTTTACATACTTTGCTATACACATTAAGTGACATTATGGCACATTAAATTTTGTGTCTTGAAAATCTTTGTTTTGGATATGTTTAGGATTTTCAGTTCAAGGTGTGGCATACCTCAGAAGCTCAGAAAGGTAAATGAATAGTAGAATATAGAGAGATATGAGATTTAATCATTCACCTGAGGAGCCAACAGTTTGTCTGTTGTTCTCAGTCCATGGTCAAAGATTTTAAAGTCATATGTAACAGGGTCCTAGAAAAAAACAAGTCCTAGAAACCTGGAAGTCTGGGATTTTATTTTGACATTTTCCAGGACTGGAAAGTCCTGGAAATCTACTTGTGAGCAATAAATGGGTCAGATTTATGTTATAAGAAATGTATGTAGAACGTATGTAAGGAGAATTGATTTTAAAATCTTGGTGATGAAAAGGATTATGGTGAAATTTGTTGTCCTGGAAAAATCAATCTGAATTCTGGAAAAGTCCTGGAAAAGTCCTTCAGATTTTTCTGAAAAAGGGGGTGAACCCTGATGTAAGAGGCAACTTTAAGAAAACATTCATTTGCTTGGAGGGGGAGTTTCTGAATTGTGTAGTATAATGATCAAGAGAAAAAAAGAGATTTTAAACATCATTTCTAATCTATTTTCCACAGGCCTAGACAGTAAAGAATCAGAGTCTTTTGAACCTAAGGTAGACAGTTCTGGTGAGGGACCGTTTGATTGGGTCTGTGTCATGTGACTTATCACCACTGTTAGCTGGTATGCGACAGCTCATCGGCTGGTACAATGTAATGATTTCAACGGAGGACTGTCAAGGACAGATTAAGGTAAATGATTAACACCATTATAGGGAAACATATTCATGTATTTACTTTGATTGAAAACCTCTTGAAGACATGTAGCATGTTATTGAAAAGTCTCCCTTTCCGGCTATTATTGTAAACAGCCCATTTTGAGTTCAGCAATTTTGTAGTGCTTCAAATAATCACAAAAGTGAAAATACGTACTCGTCCCTATGTAAACAATAATTAACTGGCCTCCCCCTTTCAGAGAAAGAATGAATGCCTGAATCACTTAACACAACATGTGCAGTTTTGATTGTTTAAGTTTAATGGACTGAGATATAGGTATTTCCTGAGCTTTCTTAATTACTCAGTCCACAAAGTAACTTTTTTGTCACTAATTATTTAACTTATGTGACTACACTGCAAAAATATTTTAATCAGTGTCAGTGAAAGTGTTCTTATGGTTTTATTTTCACTCCAGTGACCAGAAATATTTGTGTATCTATGTGGTTTCCAGGTGGCATTTCTCCTGTGAATCCTCTCTCCCCCAAGAAGTTTCACAAGTTCAAGAATAACACACAGCCACATACCAAAGCAGGATGTAGAAGAAATTTATGATTATTGTAATAACATGTGTTGTTCAAGACTTAAGTCAGTGAAAAATTGGCCAACACACTACAATTACAATCTCCCTATTCTGAAATGGCATCGATCAATGTTATTTCTAACGCATTTTGTCTCACCTCCTCTTGATTTTCTTCTGTGAAATGTTGCACTTTGTTTTCTTTGATTGTACACCATTGAATGGGGGAAAGGAGGTACTGTCACAAACTGTAATTAATTTAAACTTGTATCTAGAACTTCCTTAAAGTGGCTATGGAGATATCATGTGTCATAATTTGTCATGTTTACATGTGGACCTTTTCATCTCAGTCAACAAGAATTAGGTTGTAGTTTTCCCGCAGTTGGAGGTTTGTTATTTTTTGTTTGGTTGTGTTGTTGTTTGTTCTGGAAATTCCTTGTATGCCAATTTTAACGTAGTTTTCAAAGAGTGCAGGTCAAGCACTACTATCTATGAATGACTACTGTTAAGTCTAAATTCATGACAACCCGAGCACCAGTTATTTATGTCGCTATGTCCCCGTAGGCAACCTTTATCTAAACCTGTGCCAAAGAATCACAGAGCAAATGATTTAATTAGCAAACTCAGGGAGGCAATCCCTCTGTAAAGTCGTTGCAAGGATGTTCTGAAGAACAATGGAAGGATTTAAGGAGGGACAAACAGATGGAGAAACGAGAGCAGAGTCTAAGGTTGTTCGTCATCTCTACTTATGTCTCAACTAAGGTTTGTAACCATTACAATGTAGATCTAGGATGATAGTTCTCTACAGTACTTTTACTTGGCGTGGCGCTTACAGAGTTTCTGTGGTAGAACTTCGTAGAGCTATGTAGTGAGCAAAACATTACCTGCCCACTAATAGATACAGAGTTATCTTCTCGCATTGATATAATTTATGTCTACATGTAATTCTCTCCATGTACCTCTGAAGACATGAATTAAGTATGAATGGTGTTTTATTGCTTTGCAATCTTGATTTTACTGCTCTGTTCATTGATCAATCTTTTGTTTTTAGGCATAATATGAAGGAACTAGACATTCTTCAGCAAAATTTAACTGTCAAATTAAGATCAAATCCTGTCAGTGATGGTGACGGCCACAATCGGGAAGATTTGTGGGCCACTCTCCACCCACAGTGCCTTTTTTCTGGTGGAGATGAAACAGTAAGTTTTCCTTTAGAATCTTCAAGAACATTGAGAACTGAAAACATGACTGGCAGTGGTAATGTCTTGGAAGGAAAGTTGGCTGAAGCTGTATTTAAAGAGAATTGTGATGAACATATGGGGTTGAATGGCAAACACATGACTCAGGTCAGAATTGATGGTTACATACTGCCCTCTCCAAAACTGACCCCAGAATTGAAACAAAGCAGTAGCTTTGTTGATAATGAAAAAACTGCTCTAAGAACTGCAGATAATGTGCTGGATAGTGGGGCAACAATACCTAACTATTGTGAACTTCAAGAACCTTCTGCAAAATGTAGAGAGGAATGTCTAGAACATACTTCAGTTTTGGACAGTTTACCTGATGAGGAGAACCAGTTATCTGTTACCATAGATTGCTGGCCACCTTTGAAAAGGGAACCTTCCCTCACTGATATTTCAGGAGACTTTTCAGTTAGCGGGTATGTTCAGGACAACACTAATGACACAAGGTTTGCTGATTTGAAAGACAGCTGGCTCAGCAGTGAAGAAGAAGAAAACTCAGGTTTGAGCCAGGCTGAAAAGCCTGGCATGTTAAATGTACCTTCTGGATTAAAAAGTAACAGACATACAGCTGGTGAACTGGAGAGAATTACTGTTACAAACTTTCAAAAGACAGAAAATAAAGTGAGTGACCGGAATGATGATCATTCCAGTATTTTTGGTGATAAGGATGAACAAAACATGGATGTTGATGTGATGTCAAGTGAAGCTGAAAGAAAACAGTCAGTTGATGACAGCATTAAGAGTAATGATAGTGGTGAAGATTTCACTAGATTGACCAGTATTGAATCAGGTGATATTTCTGCTGCAGGCAGAAAAATTACATCTAATCATGATAACATTAAGGAAACCTATTCAAATGAACATGCATCTAATAACAGTTTAACTCCAAACAAAATGGTAATACAAGACTCGTTACCTAGATACCCTCTGTCTCACCGCCAGACAAGTGCTATGTTGCCAAATTTCTTCATGCCTTCAGAACAACTAGAGGAGTCTATGAGGGCGCTTAGACTGGGAACCTCAAACACATCTTCACATTCCAAGCTGTTAGCTTATTCACAACATACAAGAAACAACCAATGCACAAAAGAAAACCTGACTGAGAAATTTGCAAAAAGGAAACAATATTATAAAGACAAAAAAGATGAAAGGCCCCCAATCTCCCATTCAGAGGTGGATAGGATAGCTAGAATTTTCAAGTTGAATTCTGGGAGTTTGTAAGACTATGTTTAAAACAATGTGATGCAACCATTTGCATTCTTATGGTCATGTATTATTTCACTCCTGTCAAATTTTAAAAAAAAAGATATATTGACAGCTATTTATTTCATCTGTGTAGCTTCCTTCTACCCACATATTTTTGGCTGTATGCTAATTACTTTTTCCAGATCATGTGAAATCCTCATGGTATTTGATGCTTTTAGTTTTTGAAAATCAGTAGTGCATTCAAACATAGATATTACTCACATCAATGGAAAATAATTCCTTTTACAAGATCAATACTTTGACAAAAAGATGTGCAGGTGAATGAGATTTTCTATAAGGAACAATAGTGGGCATATACAAGTTGAGGTAGGGGATATAAGCAAGGGAAAAATGATATTTGTGTGAGATGAGTTACAAATTGGATAATACAGGCATAAGTAGCATTGTTTCTTGTTGCTCAATGAAGTCAAATATTTGTCTCGTCATTCCACCCATCAGATTGGTGCAAGCTCTGAGTGACTGTTGCACATTGGGTTTCATAGTGTCAGGCAGTTAAATTCCTAACAGAACGATACTATTTGTCCCATTTGTTTGGAATGGCAATGTGACATTGGTGCTCTTCCTTTGTTCTTTGTTACAAAGAAGACTGGTAGATAGATTAATTTGTATGAACCAAAAGCAGAACTTTACCCCAGCAGTCCATAGTAGATTTAAGGTCTAGAGAGACAAGAACCTGGTCCAATGGAATTCATTTATTTGTAAATATTTACTAGTGATGGTTGAATAAATATACCATACAAACCTAGAATACTTTTTTGTTTCATACTTTGACTCTCAAATTTTTTGTCAAATCCCTTGCACCAACAGTCATGCATAAATTTTTATGATCTCGATCCATTCATTCTAATGTTGGATTGTACGTCTTACCAACAGAGGAGAAGTTTCTGACTTGTACAATCTGGGTAAAATCACTCATCAAAGCAAAACTGCCTGATACGAGACACGCCTATTCCATTACATACCCAAATTTATTCAATCTTTCCGTTGCAACCATCCACGGTACCTTTAAATCCCACGTGAACACTTTAAGACGTCCTGTCATTTGTAGGGACTGTAACTGTTATTCCTAAATATGTTTGTAGACAAACCAACGAAACAAAAAATAGCTCTGCTTGTCATCTAGTTGTTTTATTTTGATATTGGATGAAGAAAATTTTAGTCACGTACAGAACTAAGTCAGTACTGGGTCGTCAAGCAGCTCTGCTATGGACAAAGACCACAAAACCTTAATCTTTGTTTGGCCTTGACGTTGCTAGGTAAATCCACCATGTAACTTCTGTTCCTGCTCCTGGCGCTTCACAGCTTCTTGGGCTTCTTTCTGCATGGTTTCCAGCTTTTCAAGCGTCACTGACTTCATTGGCATTATCTTGGGTTTGCAAAGAATCGGCATTGGCGTCTGTTCAGTGAAGAGGAGTCCTTGTTTTGGAAGAACCTCCTTGAACACAAGCTTTTCACCTGCCATCTTTTCTCTCCTCTAGAAAGATTACCACCGCTGACCAGATATAACCGTATTAATGAGGAGCAAATTAGGCGGTCAGCCCGCACCTGATTTGAAATAATAAAATTTGATTTACATCGGATCGATAGATGTATTCTTCGACAGACAATAACGAATAATGACCCGAAAGATAAGACAATCAAATTCAATAATGTCCCTTTTGCAAGGGCAAATTAAAGAAGTGGGAAAATCACAGCATGTCTTGTAGAAATTCAAGTTCAAACTAATAATACAAAATAAATTATTCATCAGAAAACGGCAACGGATCAATTACAATGGTATATTTCCAGTCAGCCATTCAGAGAATTCTTGGAACACCTCTGTAGTGCAAATCAAAGCTTTTCCGTAAATCTTATATTCGCAATCATAATTGCACCTACTTCCTCTGACCTGAAAAAAATACTCGAAGAAAATATAAATAAATGTTATGATAGATTTTTTAACAGCTTATCTTAGGAACACTATTGGGGTGACAATCATCGTTATTTTAGGAAATGTGATCCCTTGTAATATTAACTTTTTCTCTCGCTCTGTCTCTCTCTGTCTTTCTTTCTATGTCTCTGTCTCTCTCTCGGAAACATCTCCATACAAATACCATTTTAAAGTGGAATCGTCTTGTATCATCTTTCGTCAGATCTAATTATTTCCTCAAAAAATGAAAACCACCGAATTTATTTTTCGATATGCAAATTTTTTCTCGGACAGCCCAAACACTCCCACTAAAATCATGTAATTTAATTTTTACACTTATCATTATAGCCGGGGAAATTCTATGTATGCCCCCAAAAAGCTGTTTCCTTTAATTTCACATGAGAAATAAGAATTACACCTTCATTCCATTTTCATAAGCACCTAACCAACCTTTCTCATAGATGAAATATGACTGTGTCTTCGTTTATTGCAAGGCTATTCGCCATTTCAGAAGAATATTTTCGCCGAAGTATGACACGTTACTGCATGCAAAAGCCACATTGATCAAGCCACCATTTGGAGGGCGCGGCAAATCTGTGGCTCACCGGCGAATGACGTCCTTGTAACATAGCGACCATCGACCAATCAAATGTCAAGAGGATTCAAAATAGCCAATCACAAGCTGTTCATCACGTGCCTCAGGGCAAAATTTTACCTTGCTTCGCTAATAGGAAGCTTTTCGTGAAAGGAGTGAACTGGATTGTTTTCTTGAATTACCTGTGTTTGTTCTTTGGTACAGAGTCAAAGGGGCGATCTGGTTCACCTTGACAAGCACATCGATATTACGGCCTGAATCTGCCTTGGAGAGTTTTCTATTGTTAATTTCCCGGTACAAGACCTGGCGTGCCCGAGTCTGTCTATTGGGCTGGTGTCTTCCATTCTGTTATTGTTAGAAGCTGCTTGCTTGTGAAAGATTGTTTCTCAGTCGACCTGAGGAGTTGTCAAAACTAAAAGTTCTCTCCTGGAATAATGTGAAGTTGGTAGTAGAGAGCAAGGAAGTAAGCGGACCTGCATTAGACAAAATCGTGTTTATTTGTTTCGGTAAGAGCAGTGACACACAGCCCAGGAATCTGGCATCCTTCTGTCCATTTGTTTGAGAAGAAACTTGTGAAGAAAAGTTTCGGTTTCTACCCTCCAAACTGGAAAGTATCTGTTGGCGTAACTGTGGTCGCTGACAAACTGATCTTCTGGCTTGTCCTAAATCTCAAGGACAAAAGAGTTTTGCAGTGTTTTTGAACAGTGAGGTGGAACCATCGAACTCTCCATTGTGAGTTTAATTAAAGGTATATCCCACGAGGCTTCGATTCGAGAGCTGTGTAAGATTTTTAACATAAATATAACTTAACATTTTGTAAACTAGGATTAATCATGGCAGAACCTTCTATTAAAAAGGAAGAGCAGCAGTCCTTGCGTTCGCTCGACTCGCTGGATTTCAATGCAGTCGCCGATTTTTCAGATCTTTCTATCAGAGATCTTACCTTGCTGATGGAACACAGGGGACAAGAAGCAAGAGATTACTTAAATTCAAACTTTGGAGGCGTGCAGAAGCTTATCCACAAGCTGCACACTTCTTCTGAGAGAGGAATTGGTGGATTTCCCGAAGACCTTGAAAATCGCAAGGCAGTGTTCGGTTGTAATTTCATTCCACCAAAACCTCCCAAAACCTTTCTCCAGTTTCTTATCGATGCTTTCAAGGATATAATCCTTATAATTCTGACCGTTGCAGCGGTCGTATCCCTAATGTTAGGAATTTTTGCGCCAGAGGAGTGCGAGGGGTCGGAAGACAACACTGGCTGGATCGATGGCTTTGCTATTATTGTTGCAGTGATAATAGTGGCATTAGTGACTGCGGTGAACGATTATCAAAAGGAGCAGCAGTTTCGAGGCTTGCAGAATAAAATCGAGAGCGAACACAAATTTACAGTTGTGAGGCATGGAGAACCTATTGAAGTACTGAACAGCGAAATAGTGGTGGGTGACCTTTGCCAGGTCAAATATGGTGATTTATTGCCAGCTGATGGTGTTGTTGTTCAGTGTAATGACTTGAAAGTTGATGAGAGCTCTCTGACAGGAGAATCAGATCTTGTTAAGAAAGGACTAGAGAGAGACCCACTGCTACTTGCTGGAACCCACATTATGGAGGGAAGTGGCAAGATGGTGGTTTGTGCTGTGGGAGTGAATTCACAGACGGGAATAATCTTTTCTTTGCTTGGAACACATGGTGATAAAGGAGAAGAAAAGCCAGATGGGAAGGGTGAAGAAGCACCACAGTCACCATCCATTAAAGCCAGTAAGGATGACTTTGAGGATATCAACTTGGATGAGGAGAAAGATTCTGATTCAAATGGAAAGGAGAAGAAAGACAAGGATGAGAAGTCCATCCTTCAAGGAAAGTTAACAAAACTGGCAGTCAGTATTGGTTGGCTTGGTGTGGCTGCTGCCCTCCTAACAATTATTGTCATGGTCTTGCAGTTCAGCATCAGAAAGTATGTCAACGAGAAAGCTTCTTGGCAAAGTGAGCACTTAAATGCTTACGTCAATGCCTTTATTACTGGTCTGACAGTGTTAGTTGTAGCTGTACCTGAGGGTCTGCCACTGGCTGTTACAATTTCTTTGGCATACTCTGTTAAGAAAATGTTGGATGACAATAATTTAGTCAGACATCTTGATGCCTGTGAAACCATGGGCAATGCAACAGCCATCTGTTCTGACAAGACAGGAACTCTAACCACAAATCGCATGACTGTAGTTCAGAGTTATCTAGCAGACAATCATAACAAAGAAGTGCCAAAACAAGGACAGCTGCCACAGACACTGGTTGAGTTGCTCTGTAAAGGAATTGCGATAAACAGTAGCTACGCTTCCAACATACTGGTGAGTAAACATTCTATGTCCGGTTGTTTGTTAGTAGATTTCTATATGTCAGTTGTGACAATAAAGGGCAAAAGAGGTCAAAAAAAGTCATCTATGTTTACACAAGATGATTCATCAATGAATAATCACAAAACAAAGAAATGTGTCATGTAATAGTGTGGTTGGTTTAGCTATTATATATAAGGTGCGTCTGTACTCACAAATAATGAAGAACACATTGCAGACAGTTCACAAGACTATCTACAAAAATCTGATTAAGGTTTTCATGTCATGACAGTTAACATTGTTGAAGGAAAAGTCGGTTTGAAATTTATTGCTGGAGGTTGGGAGGGTGGGAGTGGACTGGTCGATGTTTTAGTATAGAAAGGCTTTGTATATAACTCAATGCTAATGAAAGCCAAATCAAAAGATGATATGTATCTCTCAATAGTTTTCCATCCAATTTATCGAGTTTATTCTGTAATTGATATTGATTAATGACATTTGCATCTTAATATCACAAACAGAACTAACAACATCAGTTCCCTTGTAGCTCTTCAGCTTGGTTTCCTGTTGTCCCTTTTGGCTTTCCCTTCAATGTCAATAGTAATCCCTTCTTGAATTATATTAGTAGCTTTACAAGCATAACATTAATCATTTCCAAATGATACTGAATTATTACTTTCTCCAAGTTAAAGCTTGTGAATGAATTTGACATTTTCCTTTTGAAAAAGTCATATATGTGCATGAATACATAAAAAGCCTCCCTAGAAAATGCGTGGTTTCGAAATTTTTGAAGGTGAACCAGAAAAGTACATGTAAGGTTTTTTTTTTTTCTTTTTTTTTTTTTTGGCAGATAACCACAAAATCATTTGGATGAATTTCAATATAAGTACCAAAAGAAATGAGAGCAACATCTGCTAAAATCATCAGTATCCAATTGTACGTCTATAGACAGTTGAAGTTGTTATCTGCTGATATTAGATTTGGCTTCAGTAATTTTGACTAAAATTTGATCTACAAAAATAAATACAGAAAAATTAATCATCAATAATTTTTCAAAACAAGGTAAACAAGAAGTATTGCCAAGGTCAGTTGCCTTATGCATCTTGCCCAGTGAAAATAGCAGTATCTCTGAGGTGTTAATTTCACCAACCTTTGCACAGGATGGGGGGAAAAAACAATAGAGAAATCTGTTTGAAATACACTGTTTTCCAATAGTTTTTTACTAGTAAACAGAAAGTTTTACTTTGAACCATGAAATAGTGGGCTTGTTTTATTTCTTCAAGTTTAATACAATTTGCCATTATTTGTTTGGAACTGTGTTTTATTTTTTAGTTAAATCCTGGAACAGATGATAAACTGGTAAACAGAAATTTGAACCATGAAAAAGTGGGCTTATTTTATTTCCTTAGGTTAAATAAAATTTGCTATTATTTTTTTTTGGAATTGTGTTATATTTTCAAGATAAATCCTGGAACAGATGGTAAACCTCAAAAACCATTTCCTAGTGTAACTAATTAACCCTCTTTCCTCAAGGAAGGAAAAACAGATGTTTTCTGCCCATATACTTTCCTTTTACGGCAGGCTTTCTTGTCATTTGCAGAGATGATATGTTTATTAAATGTTTTGGACTTTTTTCGTGCATTTGAATTGTTGTCATCATGCAAATGGAATGGTTATTGTATCTCTTTTTTAGTGTTATGTAAAATAAATTTAAAGTAGTTTTTTTATAAATCATAGCTATGATGATTTAGTGAAATAGCACTTGTTTGGTGGCCTGTAAATTTTTATTATTTTGTCATAAGTTGTCCAATAATCTCCTTGTACAAAAATCACAGGTACTTGTCTGTTTTTTTCATAAATAATATATGTTTGCAAAGTGAACAAAATTGTATACAATTTCTTTTATTTTGATGCTGGTGTGTCTGACACCTTTCATTTTCATTATTATTGTTACTATTATTCATGAAGTTTTATGAAAGCTCTCAAACTAGAATACTTTGTAGAAAGAAGCTGAGATCAAATGGGCAATCACAAAACTTGCTATTCAAAAAAAATTTTTTTTTTTTTTGCAATATGCAAAATTGAGGCCTTTAACAAAAGTTAGTGTTGAGCAATCTGAATTCTGTAGTGTATTTTCAAAATAAAGTGGTAAGGAAAGCACTGTTAAGAAAATGCTGAACAATTTGTAGAAGATTTTGATATTAAAAAAGGTGATGACATAATGGGCTGAGGCAAGTTCCATTTTTTACTTGTTGGACTGGTTTTTAGACTGATCATGTTATGGTGTCCATAAACAGGGCTCTTTTTTAGTACCAGTTTCTGGCAAAATTTTGTTGGATTTGTTGCCATGATAATTTGTTTGGAAACATTGCGTCTATATCTGTGACATAAAGCAAAGTCTAACTTGAAAGTATTCATCAGTGGCCAGCTGCTGGCATTACCATTGCAATTGAAGTTAAGACAATGTTTTTGTTCTTTTTTTTCCCCAAGAAAAGAGATGTTGATTTTGCTTAGGATTTTATTCTTTTGCAGTGAATTGAATTTTTTATCTCTGGTTTTAGCCTTCAGAACTTCCTGATGGTCTCCCAACACAAGTTGGAAATAAAACTGAATGTGCATTGCTGGGCTTTGTGCTTGAAATTGGTGAAACTTATCAAGATTACCGAGATAATAACCCAGAGTCTAGTTTTGTCAAGGTCTACACTTTTAACTCTGCAAGGAAATCCATGACAACAGCTGTACGTCTCCCTGGTGGAGGATTTCGAATATATTCCAAGGGTGCATCTGAGATAATGTTGAGTCGCTGTACATCTGTCATTTGTAAAGATGGTGAAATCAAACCCTTTACAGCTGCTGATACTGAAAAGATGGTGAAAGACGTAATTGAGCCAATGGCCTCTGATGGTTTGAGGACCATCACCCTGGCTTACAGAGATTTCCCAGCCAATGGAGTTCCTCCTGAGAAAGGTTGGAAAATATTGAGTTATGAAAACTTGGTTCACAACAATCTTATCCTAATCACAATGCATATGAATTAACCCTTTAACATTTATGTGACCAGGAAAGAATTTCTCCTAACAATATTAATACAAAATTAAACAGACAAGTGATAAGAAGAAAGACAATTATCAATAAGGAATTATTAGTTGATCCAATACCAAGTTTTTTGAGATGACATTATAAGATTTGTATGGCAGACCATGAGGAGAGTTACTCATGAGACCTGGGGAATGAAGGCAAGTGAAAGGGTTCAACATAAGCTTTCTTACTCCTTGGACTGGTTGAGATTAACAAGGATATAATGACTTGTTGCAAACCAGACTAAATGTAGTACCTTAGGTGACATAATTTTATTTAAGGATGTTTGAAATTTGGAACAAATTTAGCTGCATTTAGGGTGCATTCAGCAGCAGTCATTCATTTTTTAGTCTAAATTTAGGATTTTTTTTTTGACTCGTTTGTTCCTGATCTACTCCACATACACAAATCATAACATCAATTCATTACCCAGAAATATTGAAGTGGCCTTTCTAATAATGTGAGACTCACTGCATTTTGATGTGTTGTTTAGTTGGAGAAGCTAGTGCAGAAATAGAGCCAGACTGGGAAAATGAAGGTGAAGTGTTGTCTAACATGACATGCATTGGAGTTGTTGGAATTGAAGATCCTGTGCGACCTGAGGTAAATTATACAACATGCTAACATCTTGTTAAGACTAAAGGTGAAAAAGGAGGCAAGTGTTCAGAGTTTGGAGTTTTGTGTTGTCTTCTTATAACTTGAACACTGAAGAAGGTAGATTTTAGGTGCTACCTAAGTGTCATATTCATAAGTATTTACCACAGGCTTTAAAATTTACTTTGTTTTGGTTCCTTTATCGTTTTTGCTAGGTTTTCTATGTTAATTGTGGTCTTTGATTATATGGATAATTTCACTTTATTACATTTGCACAAATATTGTTACATGGTAGTGTAGATACAAGTTTTTGGGTTGTACTTAATTTTGTTTGGAATGGTTTGCTATTGTGAAATCTTTTTTCATCACTACTGTAGTTTTTATTAAGTTCCTGGTTCTTTTAGCATGTAACCTCCAGAGAAACTGACCCATTGTGGAATATTTTCAGGTACCAGATGCAATTTTAAAATGCCAGCGTGCAGGAATTGTTGTGCGCATGGTTACAGGTGATAATGTAAACACTGCCAGATCCATTGCTTTCAAATGTGGCATCCTGCAACCTAACAGTGAATTTCTTGTACTGGAAGGCAAGGAGTTCAACAAACTCATCCGTGACTCTTCAGGAAAGGTGGGCAGCTGTACAAATATGTACCTTGTAATTTTGTTTCTATTGGTTTCTATGGTGAACAAGAATTCAAAATGGCTTCTCAAGGGTAACCAGTCAACTCGCCGACGGACCAACTCGCCGACGCCAACTCGCCGACATATAAAATCGAGTAGAGACGTCGGCGAGTTGGTCGTCAATCCAATACAACTCATTAGAAGTTAAACATACAGAAAATTAAACGATATTTAGTAAAAAAACACTGGTGAACATTGGTGAACATCAAACAGAAGCTTAAACATTGGTGAACATGTTTTCTTAAAAAATCTGAGTGATTGACATGATGAGTCTTTACTGTGTTGTTGTCACACAATAACTTGTTCGCGTCTGAAGCGGATATAGTAATTGGTGATGTTTACTTTACTTTATTCGCCTTGAGATCCTTATAAACTTTGTTTCAAATAAAAATAAATGCTTTTTACTAAAGATCTTATCTAGAAAGCCAAGTTTTCTTAAAAAATCTGACCGATTGTCATGATGAGTCTTTACAGTGTTGTTGTCACACAATAACTCGTTCGCATCTGAAGCTGTTAGAGTCATTGGTGAGGTTTACTTTGCTTTATTTGCCTTAAGATCCTTATAAACTTTGTTGCAAATAAAAAGAAATGCTTCATACTAAAGATCTTGTCTAGAAAGCCAAGTTTTCGTTAAAAAATCTGAGCGATTGACATGATGAGTCTTTACGGTGTTGTTGTCACAATAACTCGTTCGCGTCTGAAGCTGTTAGAGTCATTGGTGATGTTTACTTCGCTTTATTCGCCTTGAGATCCTTATAAACTTTGTTGCAAATAAAAAGAAATGCTTTTTACTAAAGATCTTGTCTAGAAAGCCAAGTTTTCGTTAAAAAATCTGAGCGATTGACATGATGAGTCTTTATGGTGTTGTTGTCGCACAATAACTCGTTTGCGTCTTAAGCTGTTCTAGTCATTGGTGATGTTCACCAATGTTCACCAATGTTTAAGCTTCTGTTTGTTGTTCACCAATGTTCACCAGTGTTTTTTTACTAAATATCGTTTAATTTTCTGTATGTTTAACTTCTAATGAGTTTAACTTCTAATTAGTTGTATTGGATTGACAACCAACTCACCGACGTCTCTACTCGATTTTATACGTTGGCGAGTTGGCGTCGGCGAGTTGGTCCGTCGGCGAGTTTGACCGTAATTCTTCTCAAGTATTTGCTTCAAACAGCATCTTATAGTGGTCATATATCCAAGAGCTGGTCAAACTTTTCAAACAACTAACATATTTACTCGTGTATAAGTCAACCTTTTATGACCAAAAAATCATCCCAAACAATCACCCTCAACTTATACATGAGTCATACACAAAGACCTGTCCCAAGCAATCCAAGAAATTAGCATAACAATTGTCTGAAGTCTGTTAGGAAAACTACGTTTATAAAACTAGTTATAATTGTGTTTGAGTTTCGTCACTTTTCAGCACATTCTTTGTCACCAAAAAAAGGTTGAAATAATAAATTTTAAGTGGCTTGATTCAAAGCTACTGGAGCTAATTTCTATTGTGTCTTCAGACTGTAGAGCAGACATCTTTCCTTACTGCTTTACTGCTAGTTATGGAGCTGAACTTTTGTTTTCATCAAACGATTTCAGTAGCTTAGTGACCTGGCAAATGCTGTTGTCTCAGACAGTCTTGTTTGTTACGTGAGATCCTTCAAAGCTCTTAGGTATTCCTTCAGTCTACGTAATCTCCTTTCAAACTCAACTTTAAGATAAGGGTTGGTTAAATGCAGGAAGATTTCATTTTCAATGTGACTCACAAAATATGGTAAATTACTTCTCCAGTAAATCAAAGTGTTCAAGTATGCTGAAATTGTGGTGGTATAAACAGGTGCTAATAAAATTCATAGTGCATGGTTACATTTTGCTCTGCAGTTTTTTTAATTCTCCGTGTTTTCAGTACATTATCAGAATTAAGGGATTAACTTTTTGGGAATTTCTATCTGAATTTTTCTTCTTTGACAAGAAATGATGAAAAATCTGATTTTTGACTTTGAAAATGGGGGGTCAACTTATACACAGGTAAATATGGTAAATGACCAGCAGTCTGAAATTTTTCTGAAAATTTGACAAATCAAGGGATCTTATACAATCTAAACTATCATATGATGATAAGGAACTGCAAAGTGATCTTGAGGGGATTTTTAAATCTAATGTCAAACACTTGGTTAAAGCTTTCTTAGAATACAGAGCCATGGACATTGACACTTCAGAAATTATGTGAAGTCCACTTCAGGTTATGGTTCCTTAATAACTAGATGATCAGCAGTTGCAAATTTTTTTTTTTTAAATTCAGAAATCAAGAGAATCCATATAGTCCAAAATACTATGTTTTAATAAGGAACTGCTAAGCAATCTCAGGGAAATTCATAAATCTCATGTCAGTTGCATGGTTTTTGTTGGCTCAGAATGCTTTTTAGATTTTTAATCTGATCTTGAACACTTGGTTAATGCTTTTTCAGAAATACAGAGCCATGGACATTGACACTTCAGAAATTATGTGGGGTCCATTTCAGGTTATGGTTCCTACATAACTAGATGACCTGCAGTTGCAAATTTTTTAAAAAATTTCAAAAATCAAGAGAATCCATGTAGTCCAAAATATTATGTTTTTATAAGAAACTGCTAACCAATCTCAAGGAAATTCATAAATCTCATGTCAGTTACATGATTTTTGTAGGCTCAGAATACTTAGAAATTCTGTGATGTGGACTGCTGGCCATGGCTCTCAAATTACTAAATGACAGGCAATTGTAAATTTTTGTCAAAATTTCATAAATCAAGACAACCTATATAATCCAAACTAGTAGATATCGACAAGGAACTGATAAGCTATCCTTAGGAGATTTATAAATCTTATGTCTAATATTCAGGTTATGCTGGGGTTCTGTACATGTTAAAGGAGGTGCATGGAAAGAAACAAAGCAGTAGACAGGTTGAGACAAAAACACCAAAATAGTTGGCACATTAAAGCAACAATTTCACAAGCAAATATTCAAATATTAACCCCCCTCGTAGCCATCCTTTCCACCAGTTAATTAAAACTTTCAGAAAGTCACAAATGGTGTACATGAACTGATAATTCCTCAAGGTAACATGGGAAAAGGATTGATTTTCTTGAAAACCCAACATCAGCTTATTTTACAAATCCAATATATCTTTCATTTCCATGAAATGTACAGGAGAGAAAGAAATGTATGATTTCTTGCATTAAAAAAGGTGGGGATAAAGTGGTCAGGAATCTGTCAACTATTATAAATATGTACATTATTAACATCAGAAAGGAAAATGTCACTGTCTTTCATCATTAAAATGGCCAAGACATGATGAAAAACTTTGTTGTTTCACAAGTCCATATCTGTTTTTAAAAGAAACTGAAAAACTACCAGAACAATTTAAAATCAAGGCAAAACAAAGTCATATTTCTGACCATTTACTCATGCAGATTGTAAAGCAATTTTTGCGACCAGTAGTTGAGGAAGTATAGCTACTTGACTTCTGAAGTTTAGGATCCTTTTCATTTACAAGGAAATACAAATCAAATATTTTAGCAGTTACAATTGCAGTGATAGTCAACCTTTCCTTATACTTTGCAGTTAATTTTTTTGTCTGCAACTGTTGTTTTTCCCATCTTGGACAGTGCAACCAATATATGATGTATGATGCTAAAAGGTCTACTGCCATCCAAGTTTTTGAAACAAAGCTTGTACATATGAACATGTTTTACTGTACAGGTTAGCCAGAAGAAGTTTGATGAAGTGTGGCCCAACTTACGTGTATTAGCTCGATCCTCACCCCAGGACAAGTACACTCTTGTCAAGGGCATCATTGACAGCAAGCTTAATCCAACACGGGAAATTGTGGCTGTGACTGGTGATGGTACCAATGACGGTCCAGCACTGAAGAAAGCTGATGTTGGCTTTGCCATGGTAAGATTTCTATTTCCTGAATTTCTTAAACATCACAGTGGCTTACAGATATTGCAAACTAAAACTTCATCCAAGTATGAATAATATTTTCAAATCACACTGTCAGCATTTTTAAGAGTCTAAGAGCCAGATATCAATGATATATGGATTACAATACTACAAAACTAGCATTATTCTCCATAAATTTGCACATTGTAAGGTACAAATGACATGTGGATAGAGTACAAATATCCTGCCATATTGAACAATTGGTTATTTTGTATTGTAGAAAAACCTGTTCAACTGGTCATCTGCACATATTATGCTCTCTATCTGCTTTTCTTATTAGACATTTTGGTGTGTAGTAATGCTTAATAGCAGAGCTCACAGAGCGTAGCCCCATAATTATAAAAAATGGTAGTAGCAACCCATCAAGCTGAAAAAATTTGGACTTATGACTATACGACCGTACGACTGATCATACAAGGTGCTACTTTTAATGTGTGTGGTCAACTGTACTGAGGGCATGCCAACACCATGGCTTTGTCCAGTAGTCCAGTGGTCAGTACACTGGGCTCTGAGTCAGGAGACCTGGGTTCTAGTCCTGGCTGGGGCAAGGTGTTGTGCCCTTGGGATGTGTAGGGGAAAAAAATGTGAGCTCTGCTTTTAGGCTTGGCTAAAGCTATATATTATTTTTACTCATTGTTTGTCTTTTGGCTTGCCTCACTAGCTTGTCAAAGTACAGCACAAATCATTAAAATACTCAGCTAAACTGTACACCACAATATTAACTAATATTAACACAACATTACATAATTACATGGGTCACTCCCCTACTTCATTACTAATTTACATAGTGACTATTCTTGATGTCCAGGTAGCAGTTCAAACTTGAACATGATCCTGTCTATATTTTAGGGTATTGCTGGAACAGATGTTGCTAAAGAGGCATCTGACATCATTCTAACTGATGATAACTTTAGGAGCATTGTTAAAGCTGTTATGTGGGGGCGCAATGTCTATGACAGCATCTCAAAGTTTCTGCAGTTTCAGTTGACTGTGAACTTGGTTGCTATTGTTGTTGCCTTTATTGGTGCTTGTGTTGTTCAGGTAAGGTACATGTACGAGTGCTCATTAATGTGGGCTAATTTAATTAGTTAGCCAGTGACAAACCATGTATGAAGTAACATTAAAACCCCATTTTATTCATTAGAAAACAAATGCTTCAAGAATGGAATGAGTTAATGCACAGATATGTGACATAAGAAAATTATCCTTATTACTGGAGCGTCCTTAGGAAAGCACCAGTCTCAAAGTGCAAGCCATTTTTTTTCTCTTTTGGTCCTCAATTCAGCATCATAGTCTCAGGTGTTCTCAAGGGAGATGCAGATAACTGGGTTCCCTTCTTTTTGCTCCATTCTTGATCAAAGATGGGAATATTTTGTTGCACTGCTGTAGCTATTTTACTTTGTGTCTTCAAGTTGATTTTTCCTCTTCTATTTGGCTGCCATATGACTATATATGTTACACGCACAGAGTCCTTGAAATTTGTTTTAAAAAATGCTACAAACCGTAAACAAATCCACAAGCAAGTTTGAGTCAAACCTTCAATAGCATCTACTTGGACTTTTAATTTGTTGAAGAAGTGTAAGTAAACTTTGACAATGGAAAGTCTCCATAGGTTCATACTAATCAACAGCAAGCTTGCTTTTAAAATACCTTCCTTCTCAGGTTCTTTCTATTTAGTCTCTTTTTTTTTAAAGGTAAGTCCTCTGACTGGCACACAGCTTCTTTGGGTGAACCTAATTATGGACTCCTTTGCATCACTGGCCTTAGCTACAGAGCCACCAACAGAAGACCTCTTACAACGCAAACCCTATGGACGCACCAAACCACTTATCTCGCGAACAATGATTAGAAACATTCTTGGTCATTCAATATTCCAGCTGATTGTCATGTTTGTCCTGGTATTCCTGGCAGATGATTTATTTGATATAGAAGACGGTTACTTGGAAACAACACGCTGTAAACCAACAGCTCACTCTAGCATGGTTTTTAATACATTTGTTATGATGCAACTCTTTAATGAAATTAATTCACGTAAAGTTCATGGAGAGAGAAATGTGTTCTCTGGTATTACCCATAACCCAGTGTTTCTTATTATCATGGCAGGAACATTTGTAGTGCAGGTAAGGGTCAAGAGTTGAGTTGTTCAATTTTAATCTATTTTGAAGAGTGATTAAGGATGTAAATGTTCTATGAATTCTTTGTTCTATTTTGGATACAGTGATTGTTGAACTTAATTAACCCTTTAACTCCTAGATCTAATTTGTAATTCTCCTTACTGTCAACCATACAATTCTTATAATGTTAGTTCAGAGAATTTAGTATTGGATCAATTAATTATCCCCAAATTGATATCTTTCTTTATTTTCATCACTTTTCTGGTTGATATTATATTGATATTGGGAGAAGAAATTCTGTCTTGGTCACTCTTAGGAGTTCAAGGGTTAATTTGAAAATCAACATTTTGAACATCCATTTGGTATAAGTTCATATGATTTAGAATGTTTTAACAGCCTTTGTTGATTTTTCAGATTCTAATAATTGAGCTGACTGGTAAAGCCTTCCATGTAACAGGACTGGGCTGGGAGGAATGGCTTTGGTGTGTCTTTCTTGGATTTTCTGAGTTGCTATGGGGACAGCTTGTCCTTACAATTCCCAAGACATCATTCCCAAAGCTTTGTCGATTTGGTACAAAAGAACTTCCCCTTGCGACAATAGTGGAACCTGATGGACCAAAGGACAGCAAGGCTCGTCTGTTGTGGATACGTGGGCTGACGAGATTGCAACACCAAGTAAGTAATTGTTATAATACCAAACCAATTCTTTTTTCTTTGTTTTGAGTGTCTGAAAATTCTTTGATATGGTAACTCGCATGTCAAAAAAACTACTCAGAATCTCTTTATCAACAAATATTTTTGAGATCTGATGTTCTGTTAATTAAAAAAATTTCTCTTTTTTTTTCCAACTCAAAGTTGGACTCTAAAATTCCCATTTATACCTTGAGTGTGTCTTCCTTTGTTTAAACTGCATGTATATATCTACTATTAATCAAGTTATGTGGCCACAGTAGTAGAATATCAGCTCTCTGTCCTTTTTGTGTACCACCTCAATGCAATTACTTTATGCTAAAAAAAAAATGCTATGGACAAACATTCTTCCAGTATGGTCCTGAGCTGGTTTGCTTTATACAAGACTTAAGGCAGGATTGGAAACAACCCTTAGTTGACTAATTGATTTCTCTTCTTTGGCAAGGTTTTAGAAGATAGCAAAGTTTCACCAAACTTGAAAAGCAAATCTTGTGCTACATCATTAAATGGTGATATACACTTGTCTGCGCTTGGACTGCTTTTTCAATTAGAATCCAAGACTTATCGTGTATTTTTGTTCACTTGCCTCTGCAATATACAATATACAGTATACGAAATCTCTTGATTATTCATCAAGCAATGAGTACTCTCTGCAGCAAAGCATGATGTACACTTATTTCTTTCTTGTTCAATCCATTGTAGTGTGTGGTTCCTTAATGACTATTTATTTTACTTAGATCCGAGTGGTAAATGCATTCAGAAGTGTTATTGATGGACGAAGTCAAAGAGCCATTGCATCTCCAGCAGTATTTAATTCTTTGTTAGCCCCTGTGCGAACAGCAATGGTTTATGATGATTCACAGTATCCATCTGCCTTGGATAGCACTGAGCCTGGAGCTGAAGCAATACAGCGGTATGCAAGTGTGGAAAGCTCTGTCTAAGATGCCAAATTTAGTGTTGTTATAACATGATTGAAATTATTGTCAGTAAATACTAGTGAAAGGGTTTATCACTTTAAATGTCTTACATGTTCATTACCATTAGATTAGTGCTTGATCACTATCATTAAGGTCACTTGGCATTGCTGGTTCTTTCATGAAATTCAACAGGCCACTTTTCTGTTGGACTTAAGTAACTCTACACTGAAACACAGTAAAGCTAATTCACAGGACATTGAGGCACTTAATGTGCTCTATGCTCTATGTTGCTACTGATCACTCTTATCAGCCTCTGTATTGAAAATCAAAAGTAGAGAAATAACACTAACTTGAGAACTAACCATACTCTTTTATGAATTAAACTATCTTTGATATAACATTTTCTTAATCTATGCAGGTGATCATGATTGCTGTGGAAGTCTGTGTGGACAGATTAAAATTCTCCTCCTCTGTCTTAATCCTTTTGGTCTCCAGAGTAGATAGAACCAAGTATAAAATTTTAACTGACAGATGTTTAAATCTAATTTGCAAGCAGTTCAAGTCAACTGAGTCATAGTAAAGAGTACAAAATGATTAAGTAGCCCTTTCCTTTTATACTTTATCTCTTGCTCAGGAAAGCCGTTGAATGTCTCACAGATTGCTTATGACAGTGGTTTGAAATTCAGTGGTTAATAGGATCAGTATGCATTGATATCAGAAAATTAATTTGTCAGGAATTTTTTTACCAGCTTTACTCTTAACATCTCCTCTATGCTAAAGGTGCTTTTTCCATTGCTGTTGTACTTCCTCACTTGAAGTGTCAAAAAACAGTGATTAAATTAGTACATTGGCTTTTTAATTTTTTCCTCTTACTTTTCTCTGTATCCTTTAAGGTAACCTTCCTTAAACTTCACTATAGCTATGATTGAGTTTTCTGGATCCTTAGTTAATTGTCAGAAAGTATTTCCCTATTTTCATTGAGTGTTGGAAGAGTTTTCAGAACAAAATAAGTCAACATGCTGCAATTACTAAGGGATTGAATATTTCATTTATATGTAGAGAATTCTTAGTAGGTTCCTTAAGGACAGAATGATATTTTAATCTGTTCAAAACCATTTGAAATCATTTGGCAAGTGATCAACTGTTTATCTAAAATGTATAATTTTGGTGATATTTATGTAATTATATATTGAGACTGCAATTACAATGCCATTTTTGCATTGTATTGTTTCAAGGGTTGGTCAGAACTTTACCATTCACAAAATCTCAAGGATTCTACCAGAAATTTTAGGAATTGAACCCATTTGTTACTTTTGCACCTTGCATTTTATATTTTTTTAATTGTTTTCTCAGACTGGCACTTTCACACCAGGAAATTTAGACATACAGTTTAAGTGTTAATTTTGTTTCTCTATTGGGGCCAAGTGGTAAACTATGGATGGTTCAAAAGAATCATCTACTAAGGGAGAAATGACAGGTCAATTCTTCCTCTCTTTACCAATGAAATGTGGAGGAAGCAGTTTTTTCGAAACATGAGCCAATCATTTTCAGGTGACAAAGGTTAAACTCCTTTATGTATTTAGAAAGTTTCTTGTTACAAAGGTAACTGAGAGCTACTAATAGTTACCTGTGTAACTTACCCGACTTCAGAAGCTTTCTAGATAAATATGCTGATGTCAAACCAAAATCTAGTTAAGATGGCGCTAAGGTGGTAGTTTTAGATATAATTAGTTTAAATTTCAGTTATAAACAATAGTGGAGTTGAGGTCTTTTCTAGATCTTACTATAGCAACAGTGTATTCCTTATAGCTGTCTGTATTTCTATTTTTTTAAAATTGATTGCTCCAAACGGCATTTCAATATTTGGAAGTTAAGATGAACGAGTTGTCTATTTTTAATTAATTATTTATTTGCTGTACCATGATTCAAGGCGGGATTCAATGGAGAGTCTCGCCATAGCGTACTGAAGGTACTGTAGTATTACCAATAGGATCCTTTGCATTATTATTATGATAAAGATATTATAGGGAACTCCCGTGTAACATGCGTAATAAAGGATATAATCTTACGCTTTCGGCTTAGTTTGATTGTACAGAATTTTTCTTCAGCTAATGTTTTGTTTAATGAGAGGCTGCAAGAATAATAATTTCTGTTCCTGTATGTACAAGTGTTGATTGGATCAGGTCCATGAATTACACAGTGTTATATGAATATTTTTAGACACGCTGTTGTGATGATACACGAATTTTAATCTCACCGCGTGTGTTACTAAGGTCCAGACAGAGATCACATGATGGGTGATCATATCAGGGTACGAAGTACAAAGAGACACAAAAACAAGTCGTTGCCGCTAAAATCGGGGCTGTCCTAAAACGATGATTAGTAAGAACCTTTGCTTTTTCCAACCTCGTTCCCAGGGTCTCTCATCTTCCCGCCCCCCCGGAGCGATAAAAATTATATATAACTGGTAAATCTTGAAAATTCGAAACAACTTCAAACGTGGGTGCATGCAATTAGCAATATTGGATCCGCCCCCTCCCTAGAAAGTAAGTTGTGTGCATTTATTATTATCTTATTATATTGTGAAGTTATTATTCAGTGTTAGATCAGTAATTAATCGCGAAAAATTGGACTGAAGATTCAGTGCAGAGACAGTGCCATGAAAGCGAGAGGAAAACTAACGGTAGGATACACCTCACCCCTCCCCTACAATAGAGAGAACAATTTGGCCGTGTAGTCCCGGGAGGGTTAGGAAATTTCTGGGAAATGTTAGCGAGAAAAACATAGTAAGTGCTTCATTGGCCATTTGTTTCGGGTGAGTGTAGTTTTTTCCTCAGTTAACTGCACACAGGTAAGGAAATTACATAAAAATTAAGGTAATGAAGGTAGTGACTCACTAACCATCTTTTCAGCGAGTATATTAGCTTAAGGAGACTTTGTACTTCTTCGCACACTACTTCTTACAAAGGTGCTAAATTTTTTTTCCCGTCTTTCATAATAGATTTTCGTGTGAGATATATATCAAACACATTTAGACCTCGTAGTTCAATTTTATCTGTGCGATTTTTATCGAAACTCGATCACGTCTCTCGCTATAAACCACTCGCTCAGTCACGAGGGTTTTCAAAGGGCTGAAAATATTGCCATTGTCTCGAACATCCAGACTGAATATAATTTGTTTTGTACCTAGGTGAACAGCTATAACGATCATTTTCATCATACCTATTATTATCATCAGTCTTGACTCGCGCACAGTCTGTGACCGTCATATTTCAAAATGACGGACGAAACAGACTCGGGGTTTAGGCCTAATCTCACAAACACTACAAAGGAGAAGCTAGTGGAGGTCATGAAAAGTAGGGGAGTTGAAGCCGCTGCTGTTATTGAAGAAAAGTTTGGAGATGTTAAGCACTTGACACACAAGCTTCAAACCTCGATGAACAGGGGAATAATTGGAATACACGAGGATGTGATGCACAGGCGAGCAGAGTTTGGAAACAACTGTATGCCTCTGGAACCTACTAGACCTCCTTTACAATATCTTTTTTGTGCTTTGAAGGACAGGGTGATACTGATTTTGTTTATAGGAGCTTTGCTCTCTGTAATTCTGGGGGCTGTCTTTCCTGAAAGATGTGAAGGTCGAAATGGTTTGGCTGTAGCAATGTACGAGGGTATCGGAATCATGAGTACCGTAATGATAATGATTCTGTTGGTGGCTTTTAGTGACTATCTTAAAGAAAGTCATTTCCACAGTTTGCAGTCCAAGATCAACAGAGAACGTAAAGTTAAGATTATCCGTGGAGGTATTGTATTAGATCTTCTTGCTTCAGAGGTGGTTGTGGGTGATCTGTGCCTGTTGAATAAAGGAACTCTTATCCCAGCTGATGGAGTGGTTGTTCAGGAAAATGATCTTCTTGTCAATGAATCAACTTTGACAGGCGAGAAGAGTATGGTCTCCAAAGCAATAGACCCCCTGGTATTTGCTGGCACCCATGTTGTCAATGGAAGTGGCAAAATGATTGTGTTGGTTGTTGGTCCCAATACCCAGATCTACAAGAGCAACAATCAGTTTGCTTCATCACCCACTGCTATTACATTTAAGGCAGTTTTCCCCAATGAAGCAGTTTTGAATATCAATTCAGTTTCTTTTGACCACAAGGAAGATAATGCTATGCTTCAACAAAAAGTTAATAGGGTTGAAGTTGCTCTTGGTCATATCGGCATCATCCTGGCAGTAGTTGCCATCTTAGTTATAGTCATCCGCTTTAGTGTGCACACTTTCTCTACACAAGGACAGTCCTTTGAGCCTGGTCTCATTAATGAATACATCAAGTCCCTAATCATTGGTGTTGTTGTGCTTATCATTGCTGTCCCAGAAGCCCTCTCTCTAGTGGTGTCATCCTGTCTGGCATTCTGTGTCAAGGAGATGTACAATGACAAAGCATTGGTGCGACATGTAAACATGATAGAAACAATGGGAAATATTACAAACATCTGCTGTAACAAGACAGGGGTTCTTACCCAGAATCGCATGGTAGTACAAAAGAGCTACATTGGAGAACAAGTCTATCTTTTTCAGGAGGACTTACGAGGGTTCAGAAGCAACATCCCAAAAAACCTGTTTGAAGATCTGTGCAAGGCAATATCCATCAACACAAGTTATTCAGCACAGATCCTGGTTTGTATATAATTATTTCTAGGTGCAGTGACATCTTTTTGTCTGTCAAACCTTTTATTTGTATTGGTATATGGTTAAATATATTAGATTTCGTAAGGGATGTGAATGTGCTCTTAGAGGTTTTTCATTGATCCAATCTCAGAATAACTCAAAGACTAATCACATACATATAATGTTATGAAGCTTCATGAAACAAAACAAAGACAGGTCCAACAAAATAGGAATGGCACAGAGAAAAAAAATGCTCACCAATTACTTATGAAATTTGTTTTACTAATTAAAACCACTTTGTCCATGGTAGCCTTGTTTTTTCAAAACATGTCAGTAGTTAAGAACTCCAAAAGACAATCATTTATTTGACTTGATGCTTCGGAAAATTTCCACAAATAGAACCTGTTTTGTCTTTGATTCAAATGTGGGTTAGAAAGTGAAATAATGAAATATCTCAGAAATACATGGCACAAACAATTACGTATTATCAGTCTATCAATTTAGCTCAATAGAATTCCACAATGTTATTGCTATGTTAATAACTTAAGTTTCTTGCTCCTGACAAATATATACAGCAATGAATTACTATTACCTGAGGAGAGTAGTTGGTCAGAATTGAAGTCCTCTACTCAGATATGGTTGAAAACTGTTTTCATCTTTAAAAATTTTAATTTTTTAATGATTTTGCAATAAAATATATTATTTGGTCTAAGACTATAAGTAAGACACACTGATCACAATTATGAAGTATGGAATTCTTTTTGAGGAAACAAATTAAAGATAACATTTATAGAAATTGAGAAATTGCCTGTAAACAAATTTAAAGTTTCAGGCAAAATACATTTACTCCTGATTGTTAATTTTGAAAGTGGTCTAGAGTCATCTGAATTTTAGCAGGTGAGCTTTTAATTGATAATCAGTGTCAAGGTAAACAAGTGTCTGAACTTTCATTTGCCAGTTTTCACTCTGTTTTGAAGAGTGGGATGTGGAGATCAACCACTCAATTCTCCAATATGAGAAGGATTATTGGGTTCAGAATTTATGAATTGCAAGCACACAACAGTACACTTCACAGTGCAAACTCTGTTTGGACTCACTAACAAAGAGCCTTTCTTTGACTTTAGCTCCAACCAGTTATAGATGGTTCTGTATTAGCTTAAATTGAGAAGGTATCACATGCCTCAAGATCTTAAGGAAGGGTTGGCTAATATACAATAACATATTTTGTTTCTTGAGAGATATAAAATGGATTTTACATTGTTTAAAAGTATACATGAATCTTAAACTGTACCCTCTTATCCTTTTGCCTGTAGGAGGGAGGAAAGGACAACATTCCTAAGCAGAGTGGTGACAGGATTGACGCTGCACTGTTGCAGTTTCTGTTCCAGTTTGGAGAGTACTACCAGTCCTGGAGAGATGACTATCCTGAGAGCAAGTTAATTAAGGTTTTTGAGTTCACACCTGACCGCAAATGTATGAGTACTATTATCAGTGGTAATCAAGGAGGCTATCAGCTTTATTCCAAGGGAGCTGCTGAGGTACTGCTTGAACATTGCACTCATATTGTTGGAATCAATGGGGACCTGAAAGAATTAACCAAGGAAAGTGTGGAGAATCTATCAAGAGATGTGATTGACCCTTGGCAGCAAGAGGGCTTGCGTATTCTTTGTCTAACAACAAAAAGTATATCTCCTGAAGGTAAAATTAATAAGTTTTTTTAGCCTAACTTACTTATATATCCACACTTATTCATGTATCTTTTATTTATATTTGTTGGATAATGCACATCCTTGCTCTGTGATACATTTAGATTTAAATTGTACAGAATGTTGGCTGAGGAAGATGACATGGTTCACCACAGTATTTTGGGCAAGCGATTTACAGAAAGGGTCACATTGGAAATTGTGGTCAACAAGATGACATTTTGTTAGATGTGTAAATTAAAGAAACTTAAAGCTGTTATGTTTTCATTGAAAATAAGCAAGTTATTGAAATATGTTTTCCCGTAAAAACAATTCAATTTTTTGTGGCTACTGGCTCCTATAGGAGGCAAAGCCACATATGTCATTGAGGTGAGTGAGGGAGTGAGTGGTGGTAAAATAGAATTCTGATCTTGACCCAATTTTGAGCTGATTGTTTCCCAGGGCTACTTATTGTTTGTTTCAGAGTATCTAAGTAGTTTGACATTTTCACTCCAATCCACAGCTGAATTCTCTCCTTTTGTGATTTCTGGGTTATAGCAACTAACACATTATGTTATCATCCTTATTCTTATCTCAACCACTACTTATTTTAAAAACAACTCACAACTCACAAGAGAGTTATCCAGTAACACTTTTTGTGAGTGGTTTCAGTTTTTTTAAATTCTCTAAAGTTTCAACAAAACACTTTGAACAAGGTAACTGCTACTGAATTTCAGAGAGCTTTAACTTCACTGACCTCTACAGAAACAGTCCTTGCTTTCAACTAGTTTCTTTTGCTTTCTTTGTTTGAGTATAGTAGCTGTCATCTGTCTGTCTCTGAAAGATGACGAGGTAGTGTCGGTTGAATTTTTTTTGGCATCTTTGCGAGAGGGTGTGGAATCCAACATACGAATGACACTCCCTGATGCAGGTGTTGCCTGTAAAAACAGACGCGTGCCGAGGCTGCTGACAAAATTCTTTCTCCCACATCTCGTTTCAATGAGATGTTCAGTCCTTGTCTTCTCAGCTTCATGTATACCCCTGCGACAGTGATACACCAAGTGGAAAGATCTTCTGCACTTGTTTCCCACATGTCTGTGTTGATGTTGCAGGCTTTCAAGTCTCGTTTGCACACATCTTTGTAGTGTAGGCATGGGCACCCTGTCAGTCTTGAGCCTTCTACTAGCTCACCATACAAAAGATCCTTGGAGATGGGGCCTGGGTTTGCAAAGGATGAAGTAAATGCCATTCCCATTGACACGTTCTTGGACTTCTGTGTTTGACACTTTGTCCTACCACTTGATGCACAAGATATGTAGCAGGCATCTCAGGTGGAATGTGTTGAGTTTCCTATCATGCCTTGCATAAGTGGTCCAGGCTTCACTGCTGTAGAGGAGAGTGCTGAGTACACAGGCCTGGTACACACACAGTTTGGTCTTCGGAGTGAGACTTGGATTGTTCCAGACCCTCCTCTTCTTTGTTTGAGTAATACCCCAAATTAAACATCTTCAGTCTGGCTAAATAATACACATTTGAAAAAGAAGGAAATATTTTGAAATTTTTCCTCTTCATTTTATTTTTCTTTTTATCGGGCACAAATGTATTAAAGAAAGTGTTCAAAACAGTGGAGACTAATGAATGTGTCAGCATTAATTTGTTGGCTTGAAATAACATTTGTTTCAATCAGTAGCAGACCAGTGATAGATCACATATTTTGAAAGTTAGTATACAACCAATGCCTAATTTTAGGCTCTTGTTTCATTCAAGGAGTCTTGTTTGGCATATTTGTAAGTATTTTTCTATGTTAAAATTGCAAGTTTCAGCAAATTGTGAAAAGGGACATTTTTTACTGGATGTAGATAAAGTGTTGAATTTTAAAGAGCATGAGGAACAGCTTGAAATAATATTTGAAGCAGAATTTTGATTTAGACCAGGAGAATATTTTAATTTTGTTCAGACATTTAGTAAAAGGTACCAAAATATGGGATCAAGAGTTATCAAGGGGCAGTTTCCTAAGAGGTCTGACCAAAGATCAAAGAATTAGATTTAATTATATTTAGCATCTTTTGCTACTGGCTTTGAGTCACACATAAAAGGTTAGACAATCTAAGAAATGTTCAAGAACAACTCTTGTAAGTTCTTAGCTCAAATGCTGCAATTTGAAGTCATCAGTCTGACCAGTCATCAGTCTGACCAGTCATCAGTCTGACCAGTCATCAGTCTGACCAGTCATCAGTCTGACCAGTCATCAGTCTGACCAGTCATCAATCTGACCAGTCATCAGTCTGACCAGTCATCAATCTGACCAGTCATCAGTCTGACCACTTTGTTGAACTTATAATTAGTTACAACTTCTGTTCTTTGTTAATATGTAAAATGTTTTTTACCATTTCACTCAAAGACAGTATCAGTGGTGTAGAGTTTCAGTTTCAATAACTGACAAACTATATTTCTTTTTCCAAGATGGTGAGGGTCTATTGAAGAAAAGAGAAAGTGAAATTCTGTCAGGCTTGACACTCCAGGGGATTGTTGGCATTGAAGATCCAGTGAGAGAACAGGTTTGGTGGTTATCAGCAGATGCTTTGTGCTATTTTGCTGTTTAATCTGCATTTACTTTTGCAGCCATGAAACTGTAATAATTGTTCATTTTGTCCTAAAACTAATAGTACTTCAGAGTTTTTTCACCTACAGTGTAGTATTTGCATTAAGTTAAGAGATATATTTTATTTAAGGTAGTTGGTTCAAAAAATTTTTTGTGACATCAATTTGTTTTCAAATATAATATCTTTATTCCAAGGTGCCATATGCAATAGGGCAATGTCAGAGAGCTGGTATAACTGTGCGTATGGTGACTGGTGATAATATTATCACTGCTACATCTATAGCTGTTAAATGTGGTATCATCAATAAATCTGATGAAGAGAGTCTTGTGTATAATGGGAAAGAGTTCAACTCATACATCCACGACCCTGACAAAAAGGTAATTGGTTTTGAAAGCATTGGATTGTAATGTGCAACTAAAAAGCTGCTAGTAACAGGAGCGATAGAAGGTTTTCCAATTATTTGTCTTTCTTCACAAGTTTTGAAAAAGGGCCTAATTTTGACTTAACTTACCTTTGTTAAGTACAGTTACATGGTTGAGAATTTTAATTTTTCATGGTGTATGAATGTAATTAGAGGCAGCCTGGCTTGGTTTGCCAAAAGGCAACCAACACTGGAATGCAATTGGTGCATGATTAAGCTCAAAATTAATATATGACACATGACATGAGGGGACGCAAATAGTCTGTACTGTAAGTATCCCGGAGAGTCCCCTACATTTTCTTAGACTTTTAGTCTAAGAAAATGTATGGGGACTGTAAGGTGTCATAATCCTGTTGCTGCTGACATCGATGTGACAGATAATTGCTTTTGCACTGTTTTCTTTGCCGGCTTATACTTGTCATCAAGTTTCAATAAGACGGCTATCATTTTTCACAAGAATAATGAAGTTTTCGTAAATTGTGAGATCAGATGGGATTAAAATGGGATTAAATCACCTACAGAGCTTGATATGTACTTACAGTGCAGACGATTTGCATCCCCTCATGTTCACAGAAAGCAGAAAGGCGAGGTAAGGTGAGACTTAAAGTTTTCCCTTTAAATTTGCGATACATGAAATACTGTTTACAGTACACATGATGCATGAATTTGCTTAGGGCTAGGGTTAGGGTTCCCTTCAAAATTTTTTCATGAGACCCCTCTTTGCCACCATTAAGGCATACTACTGTTCCACATGTTCTGGTGAAGTTGCATGCAACATAATTGTACTGGTCCAAAGGACTGCAAAAGTATATTGGAGTAGGCATTATGGTAATGCAGAATTTAGAAACAACTAATTTGAGTTTTCATCTTCAGATTAACATTGACCGGTTTAATACCATGTTGCCCAAGCTATGTGTCCTGGCAAGAGCAACGCCCCTAGATAAGTACATTTTAGTGAAAGGAATAATGGAGAGTCATGTAAACCGTGCTGGGGAGATTGTGGCTGTGACTGGATCAGGAGCTAATGATGGGCCAGTCTTAAGAATGGCAGATGTTGGTTTCACTATGGTAAGAGTACCAGGAATCTTTCTGTTTTACTGTATACATCACTGATTATTTTTATTAGTATCACTTACCTTACCATGTGAGTCACCTAACCTATTATTATCATTACGCATTTTAACTATCCACAAGTTATGGCTTTAGTTTGGAGCAGTCGACCATGTAATCTGATTAAATCAACATCTGTATCTTAATAAGGCTTTCCTAGTTAATGGATGGGTTATCAGCCCTCTTGTTAGTCCCTAAATAAGAGAGCCAGTAGAGGTTTCCATCCACCAAATTCTTGCTGTGAGAATTGTCTCCCTAGGTTTGAAATGAAATTTGTAACACTTATTTGAAAATGTTTAACTAGTGAGCAGCCCTGCACAAACACAAATTGTTAACACTTGTTTTATTCTCCTACACATTTCATCTGACAAAAGCAAACTTTGCCAAGGATTCCTTTAAAGAAGTTAAAAAAATTTCAATTCATCTCAGAATTTGGCTGCTTTCAAAACAAGGAAAATAACATTTTTCACCTTTGAAATCAGCACTAACTAGTCTTACGCTAAGAGCTCACTAGATTTATGGTTTCTTCAAGTTCAACCCTAAGGCCACTGAATTCCCCTCTGACTTGCCTTCTCAATGTTGTGGTTGAATTAAAAAATGTCGTTTATGGCTATACATTAAAACATTGCCAGAAAATTAACAGGAGTGGGCAAGTGCTTACTTATCCTTTCCTTTTTCATAATTTCCATTTACCATTACAATCTTGGTATTCTAACAGTCATCTTTATGTTTCAGGGAGTGGCAGGAACAGACATTGCCAAGGAAGCCTCTGATGTTATCTTGTTAAATGATGACTTCAGCAGCATTGTGAATGCCATTAAGTGGGGACGTCATATCTACCACACTATCCTCAAATTCCTGCAATTTCATTTTACTGCCTGCTGGGTGGCTGTTATTGTGGTGATCTTTGGAGCAGGCTTTGTGGGGGTAAGTTTACTGTACTGTTCATGATAAAGAGGATTGCTCATCATGATTATCAATGAATAAATTCACCTTGGTGATTAGTCATCTCTGCATTCCCCTTCTCAATGAAAGGGATTAAAAGGGTTTCAAACTTGCTTGCTCTTTGTTTTGGTATAAATATATTTTCTCAATGCCTTCTTGTAGTACTACTCGTCTCGCGCCATTCTATATGTGAGGTGACCCAGGAGCTTCTTATTCCAGGTGCAAGTAATGGTGTTCTTTATGGCAATGAAACTTAATCCTCTAACTGCCATGAGTGACCAAAACTAAATTTCTCACTAAAATATCAATACAATATCAATCAGATAAGTTATGAGAGTATAGAAAAATACAAGTTTGGAGATAATTGGTAGATTCAATACTAGATTCTCTGAACTAACATTATAGGAATTGTATGGTTGACAGTAAGGAGAATTACAAATTTTGATCTGGGAGCTAAAGGGTTAAGGACTGTAAAAAGTGATTGGTTGGTTTCAGAAACTGCTTCCTACTTTCCTTTTCAGCTAGGTGATAGCTTAGTATCACCAAGTATGATGTTTTTTTTTTTTAACCCAATGACTTACTTTTTCAGAGGAGTCCACTGGTAGCTACACAGCTGCTTTGGATCAATCTGATAATGGACACACTGGCCTGCTTTGCCTTAACAAGAGACACTCCCATTGACAGACTCATGAATTACAAACCGTATGGTCGTCACAAACCGCTGATTTCTCGCACTTTGCTCCGCAATGTGATTGGTCACAGCATCTATCAGCTGGTTGTCATATTTTTATTGATCTTCAAAGGAAGTGACTGGTTTGACATTACAGATGGTTTCCATTCAGAGACGTTGTGCATGCCAACTCAACATGCCTCCATGGTGTTCACAACATTTGTGCTCATGCAGCTGTTTAATGAGATCAATGCTCGAATGCTGCAGGAAAGAAATGTCTTCCTTGGAATCTACAAGAACTTCGCTTTCCTCAACATATGGTTGGGACAGTTGGCAATGCAGGTAACTTTACAATTTTTGTAACTTTACTTTCATGACCTAGGTTTATCAGTCAAACAGTTACTTGTTACCTTCTCTTAAATAAAGTTAAATGTGATGATAATTATTACCTTAAGTTTTTGGTTATCAATATTATTGTTGTTATTATTATTATTATTATTATTATTATTATTATTATTATTATTATTATTATTATTATTATTACTTTTGTGCAAAGAAATGAAAGCAGCCCTCAGCTCTATTCCAAAGTCTTTTTTCTTCTCATTGATTTTCTTTTCCAACAGATCGTAATAGTTGAGTTCTTCCACACAGCCTTTCATGTGGAAGGCATGGACCTGTATCAGTGGATGTGGTGCTTCTTTCTTGGCTTCTCAGAGCTCATCTGGGCTCAGATTATCTTTACCATTCCCAAGGATGTTCTTCCCGAAGCATTCCGCTGTATTGCTGTAGGTGCTCCAAAAGGCCGAGGCATTGCTTACTATAGGAGCAGCTCCCGTGTTGAACAGCAGGTATTAAGTCATGTGTTGTTACAAATGACATAAAGTGTTTTGTTTGGTAGAGGTCCGGGAGTAAAACCAACTTAATTGTCAGAATTGACTGGAAGAACTCATGTTTGATTTAGTTTATTAAGCTAATTAGGTTTTTGTTTGTTTGTTATGTTTTGTTTTGTTTTGTTTTGTTTTGTTTTTTTTTTGCCGTTCTCACTTTCTCTATATGAGGATTTCATATACGCCACCTCTGATCTACAGAGAGCTCGATAATAAGCAAAGTCCACCGAGATATACTAGGTTCATGTGTTACTTCATACTTCAAACAGCGGCAGTATCGAAAGCACTTATCAGATAAAGAAAAATGGCACAGGAATCGGAGGTGGGGGTACTTAGTTCGTAAGAAGGTTTTTCTGAAATCCATTCTGATGTAGGTTATCTTTTTAAGTATGAGGGGTTTATATGACTTGCAAGATTTTTTTACTTTCTTCGAGCATTCCATTAATCTCATAATAATAGTTTTTTTTTTCGAAAAGTGTGGTAGGGAACATCTGGCACTATCATGGTTCCGTCTTTGGATACTGGTGTTAATGTTGAATGTTTTACACTACAGGACAGTGGTATAGTCAACTCACTGTTGAGTCCAGTGGATGATTTTCTTGAGATTGTGGAAGAATGCCCGCCCATGGAATAGCTACCTTGCATCTACTCATGGAACAGAATGCTGTGTTTCGTATAAGTGGAGTAAAGCTTGATAGTAGGGAAATTAAAACTAAAGTAATTATAGAAAAAACCGATCAGGATTGGAGTTAGTTTAAATGGTGTGTGCCGCTGTTGTTTGATGGCGATGGTACATTGGTTACCGAGTCATCATGGTAACAAACATTCATTACCTAGAAAGACTGAAGTAAGCTGGCACCCCGTAAAAACTGTTGCCATAAAATTTTTTTTCTTGTATGTAGCCAAAGAGACATGAAATCAATGAGCTGATCAATCGATCAAAATTAATTGGCGAGCTTATCGTCCTTTTGCATGTTAGCTTTGTTTCCTTCGTAACTTTGTAAGTAGCCCTGACAGCTTTGGTGTGCTGTGGAAAAAAGGCTCGACTCCTACCCATCCCTAGGGCTTGAATAGAGAGAGGAAGGAAGAATGGTTTCTTCTCTTATTTTCCGCTTTCCTTTTTTCGACTACATAACATGCTGCCCCGACCCATTCCTATTTCAATCGAGCGTTAAACAAGATTCATAAGAAAAGAGTTGAGCTGTAGTTGATGACTTTTATTACAGATTTAGTAAACAACAGTTTTAAGAAGCTTTTCCAACTAAGTACCTTTGAAGTTTAAAAATCGTGGTACGATTCAGATCCCAAAATTGTAAGTTTGTAGTATAGTACCATAAACGTCTTATCAATCTTATAGATGCCAAGCACCGTTGTTATACACACATTAAAAACAGTTACGTAATGTAATCAGCTTCTAAAGCTTACCAACTTTTAAGATGTACCGCATTTTCAGTATTTGAGGCCATATTTGCTTTGTTCAAGAAGGTCAACTTATTTATGTAACATGTAGAGTACATTGTGGGGTAAATTTTATAAGGCCAATAAAGACTTGACTGCTATGTTGAGAATTAAACTTCTCCAGTCAAAGATGCTGCTTCATGAAAATTAAACTGATGTAAGTTCCATGATGTATTTATCGAAGCATCTAAATAAACATCTGCATACTAACTTTGTGTAGCAAAGTCAGGGTTTTTCTATCCTTACTCTCCTTTGCGAAACTTTTTTTCGCTTTTCAAAACACCACGTTATCTACCAATCAAATCACCGATGAAAGAACATGTACGTCATTTTAATGCCAAGTATGAAAATAGCAGCAAAATGAATATAATGACAACTGCATTTTCTCAATTACCAATTATGAAGTAGATGATCGGACATTTAGTATTTAACCACTACGCTGTTATCTATATCTTTTTCTAACCTAAACTTCTGTTTTTCTGTTTCTGCCCCTGCCGAAAAATAATTGCGGTTTTGTTTACCACAAACAACCTTCGTCAGTGACCTTTCTAGAAGATAAACTTAACAAGTTTGTGATTGCCCTGAGGGCCCGTCACGGGCCTTTGCCGATACATGTTTTCGTCGGAGAGTTAGATGCTGTTCTCTTAATCTTCTTAGTTTCCCCTTTTTTTCCAAACGTCTTTGTTCCGAAGTTACAGCTTCGGAAGTCTTTACGTGGTTTCGCGATCACTTCAAAGTACTGAAACAGTAACTTACCAGGTATTCAGCTTCTTATCCCTTACTCGATTGAAGATATGTGGTTAACAATTCCATCGCAATTGTCTTTTGTTTTGTTTCGTTTTGCTTTGTTTTGTTTTGTTTTGTTTTTTCTGGTTCCTTCGAAAAGCATAAAAAAAAACCTCAAGTCGGCTACCGGTACTGCAGGCATTCACTGAAGGATTTCAACCAGCAATCAGGCTATCGACCAAAATATTTCAATGTGTAACAACCTTTAACCTACAAAGTACAATCTGAGGGGGGGGCACGATTACATAGCTCCGTTTCTGGATTTGCGTTGGAGATAGAAAATGAAGCTGTTACAGCACTAATTCACACGGTGATAATTTATCTGTTCCTTGAGCGAGAATTCAAGCTTCATCAAGTTGTTTTCCGTGTAGCTATTGTTTACCCGTATCGTAGAATTTATGACAATCAAAACGTTATTGTTGCGCTGCTATAGCGACAGTTCCCTTTGTTTTTCATTTGTCGTTCAAATGATTTGCTGGACCAATCTCGAGACATTTTTGCGTTCCTCTTCGTAAAAACAGCATAGGCAAGGAGAAAGGGAAATTTGTAATCTACCTCGATTCCAAAGTTTCCTGCTTAATACTGTTTCATGAAAAAAACTTCGTAAGTTTTTTCGTGACACATGAAACTGCGAACGTCGGTAAGATTTAGTGGTTCGTGATTCCCGGATTACTCGTTAATTAAACAGAATTCCTTGCGGCGAGTTCGTAACATTTAATTTTTCGTCATCAGCACAACTCTGACAACTTTGTCCTGCTCAGCACTCAGGCGGCAAAAACATGGCACTTGACAGTCCGAACTGCGCTCCGGATTTCCCCGATCATCAGGAGCTTAAACGCAATTTCGTCGATCTGATGGAAACTCGAGGGCGCACAGCAGTAGATCGTCTTGAACGAGAGCTTGGCGGTGTTAAAGCAATCGTGCGGAAGCTTCATTCTTCCACCAGAAAGGGTGTAATTGGTATTAAAGACGGGCTCGCGAGAAGAGAAGTTTTTGGAAGCAATCATATACCGGTTAAGCCGCCTCAGAGCTTTTTTCGATCGTTTATTTACTCGCTCACAGACTCGGTCTTGATTATTTTAGTACTGGGAGCCATTGCTGCTCTTATTCTTGGCTGGTATCATCCTGAAATCTGCGATGGAATAGAACAGACAAAAACAGCTTGGATGGAAGGCTGCGGAATTCTGGGCACTGTGGTAGTAATCATTTTTAGTTCAGCTCTGAGTGACTTCTTTCGAGACCGTGAGTTTTATAAGATGCAAGTTAGAATGGAGAACAGCCGAAAATGCACTGTCATAAGAAGCGGAAAAGAAATGACAATCTGTTGTAAGGATCTCAAAGTTGGTGATCTATGCGTTCTACAAGTCGGTTCAATTGTTCCAGCGGATGGTGTTCTCGTTCAGTCGAACGAGTTACTCACAAATGATCGTATTGTTGACGGTGGACAGATAAAGGCTTCCAAAGGCGATGCAGACCCTTTAGTGTTCGCTGGAAGTTACGTGAGAGAAGGAAGTGGTAGATTTTTAGTCATTGCTGTCGGTAAGGACACTCAAGCTTGCAAAAATCAAGAGAACAACCTAAAGGCTTCTGATCAAGAGTTTAACCCGGATGACGAACGCACAACCTTGCAGGGAAAGCTTAACAAGGCCTCGGCTGTCTTAGGTCTCACTGGCATCATTGTTGGTGCACTAGTGACGTTCATTATTATCATTAGATTTAGCTTTCAAACATACTCAGTTGATGGTAAAAGTTACGATGTTAGTCACTGGATTGAGTTCGTTCAAGCTATAATAATGGGAATAGTCATCATCATCATCGCTGAACCAGAAGCGCTGTCACTAGCTGTCACAATCACACTCTCCTACTGCATAGAGAAGATGCACTCGAGTCGAATATTGGTCCGCAATGTTGATGTGGTGGAAAAGATGGGGAACCTAACAACGATATGTTGTGGTAAAACAGGTGTGTTGACTGAACTGAGTGAGCTGACTGTCTCAGAGCAAGTAGTGGAGTGTTACATGGCCGACAAGAAATTCACTGGACATCCGCGTTTTTACGGCGACAAGTTGCCCACGAACGTACTTAAATCCTTGTGTGATGCGATATCAATCAACACCAGTTACTCCTCTAATATCACGGTGAGCTTAAAATAAATAATTAAACGCGGAAACCCTTGCGATTTCCATTTACTGATGTTAGAATGTAAAGTAGGTCAAGGACCGGTCCAGAGATACTGTTATTCACAAGATGTTAATCCTGAAAAATAACCTACTTAAGCTATTCATTGTTCCTTAGGCTGAGTTAGGATAATAACAATTGGCGCATTTGTAAAATGGTATTCAAATGCGCTTTCAGCCGTGACGTAATTACGATCATTCAAAACAAAAAGTCCACAGTGGATCATGACGTATTTGTTGTTATAAATGCTGAAAATTTAAAAAAAAACCCAATAGATTACGTCTCTAATTTCAAATGCTCGTGGAATAACCATGGTTGAGCTGTAGTTTTTTTCATGCAAATTTCTGGCTCGTAATACACCACTCCTTCGGTTGTTTGTCGCAGAACTTTCCAGTCCGACAGCTTAATCAGTACATGACGTTAAACTTAAGACTGAAAAATCGATTAATGATGGCATGAACAAAACAACTCAGAGTAAAACTTGGCCTTTGTTTCCTTCGTAAATAATGTCATTCTCGGCATTCAGATAAAGTTCATTTGGTCAACTTTTTTTTCATGGTTGACCCCACCCAGTCAAAGTACTGACTCGTGTGATGTGTTCAGTCGTCAGGCCCTGAATGTCTCCCAAAACAAACCGGTGACAGGACAGAATGTGCTCTTCTCCAGTTTGTGCTTGATTTAGGCGTCTACTACCCGTTCATAAGGAAAGAACATCCAGAGGAAACATTTGTTAAGGTGTTTGGATTCTCTCCAGAACGTAGATTTATGGGCACAGTCATTAGGGATGGAAATGAGTATAAAATTTATATCAAAGGAGCACCCGAGGCCATTCTTCCAAGGTGCACGGGGATTTTTAAGGAAGGAGGAAAGGTTGCTATGTTTACTCTCGAGGATAGAGGCGAGATAGACCGAGTCATCAAAAACATGCAAGAGAGCAGTCATTTAAAAGTGATGTGCATTGCTCAAAGACCTCTATACCCCTCAGGTGAGTTGTGCCAAGTCACATTTTTTATGATTGGCAGTGGTGTCATTAGTTTACCCGTAAACATTTCTCATAAAAAGAGAATATGTATGAAATTCACATGAATTTCATCACAGAATAAAGATCTTTACCACATTTTCCGTACATGAATTTCTGGAAAAATAAAACGCACTTTGACGACTTGGACCCACTCTCAGCTGACTGAGTGTATTTATCTTATCGACACTGATTTGGTCTTAAGTGTTTATACAGCGGTTGTTACATGGCAGACGCTAAGACTTTTTATTGTTATTATTACTATTGCTGACCGAAGCGGGAGAGCCACAGTGGGAAAGAGAAGAGGAAATAATATCAGACATGACGTTGATTGGACTTGTAGGTATCGACACAGTGGATGAGTACGTAAGTACCTCTAGCTGTTAGCCATAGCTTACTTAAATTACGCTAGATAGGAGATTTTTAAGGACTGGTCTTCGTTATTTCTATGCTTTAGATATTTCCATGCACTTATTTAGTACAGCCATGAGGTTCAAGTGCGTTTATTTACATCTGTGAAATAATGTACCCAGAACTTGAAGAAATCTGCTTGTTTGAGTATCTGGGTTCAACGCGGGAGCATAGACATTCCTGGCTGGAGTCAATTAGCCACGAGTAGCACAAGATTTTTCACCCTGAGGGCCAGACTAAGCCTGTTCTGTTACTTAACGATCAAATAGCCTAACAAAGCCACAGTTCGACCTTTATTGAATACGACAGTTTATTACTGCCTGTCTATCAGATCAGCTAAAAGTCTAAAAAAAATTATTATCAGACGGACCAACCCGCCACCCCTTTCCCCCTCCTCCCTTCCTGTGCAAACATTTACGTCAATTCGTTTTGGAAGGTACGATAAAAACATGTCCTTTAAAGTTAGTTCTGACTTTTTACGCTCTGACGCTCCTCAGGCTTCTTTTCAAAATTATAGTTCCTCTGTAAATATCGTTACGTTGCTTCTAAAGATCTATCGAATTGTATGGGTTCAGCTAACGAGTAATAGAACGTGGATTCTTTCAAATAAGTCTATGGAAAGCTTCCATAAGAACATTGTAAAATGTTCCACACTTGTTTTTAAATTTACTTTAACAATTATCTTTAGGTGACTGTTGAAAGTAGAAAAAGAGCAATGGAAGGAAAATTAGGTGGCAAGACATTTCGAAGGTTTCAGGACCTGAAGAAATTTAAAGATGACAACTTCAAACATCCAGATTTTCCCGAGGAGATCTGCCGAGGAATCGCTGTTAGTACAAAATACTCATCAAATATTGAGGTAAAGTGGGGAAAGCTCAGAAATGCTGACTTTACATACAAAACTATGCAAACAAAAGTACATTCACGCCCATGGGAAGAACTGTGGGTTACTCTTTGATTGGTGAGCACACCGACATATTTTTTTCCAAAATTTTCACAATTTTTTCCGTAAAATTTTTTACAAGTTAAAAGTTTATTCCTGCAATGCGAACGTTCATAGTAGGCATTCCTTTTCCAGTGCTTCTTTTCCTTTACCCTCCCTGGTCCTTCAGGATTTTCACCTTCCCTATTTTCTCACCGTGTACTCCCGTCACACAGACCCCAAAGAGACTGATCTGACAAGATCCGACATATTCACTGATGTAAACGCTCAATACCTTTAATCTTCGTTTCCAGGATGAAGACGATGACAACCTTCCTAAACACATTGGCGACAGCAATGATGGCGCTCTTCTACAGCTTGTCCTTGAAATGGGTGAGACCTATCAGATCTGGAGAGATGAATATCCTGAGGATATGCTCGTGCATAGACGTGCTAGTCCTAGAGAAGCACCTCCAAGTCTTCAGCACACTGCTGTTGTTATTCACATGAGGGACAGTGGCAGTGGAGGATACAAGCTGTACTGCAAGGGGGCTCCTGGGTATGTGCTGCCCCGCTGCACCCAAATGGCACTTCCGACACTTGAGAATATTGCATTCGACGATCAGGACAAAAGGAACATATGGCAGGAAATCGATAATCTGCAAACAAGAAAACAATTTGAAGTTATATGTTTAGCGTTGAAATACTTTCCAGGTAAGTTGATTGCCCGTGGTCCTTCGAGACAGTTGCTTGGATGAAACCTCTTCTGTAAAAAGGAAAAACACGGATAGTGTGTCTGAAGTTTAGAGTAGAAAAGCTCAACCATCTTAATTCTACAGCTCTCATTTCATTGTTCTGAGGTTCGGTAGGAAGAGTCTTATAAAGTCTTGCGCACTGACACTTAAGGGCATTTTTTTGAGTACAATAGAAAATAATCGGACAAGTTTGTCCTTTTTTTTCTCTTGATATGAATCATGGAAAATACCTCATATACCTTTTAAAATGTCACCTTTTTCTTCTCGTAGAAAACTATGACTGGGACAACGATGACTCCATGTCAAACCTTACGTTCCTGGGTTATATTGGCATTGACGAAAATGTCCGAACACGGGTAACTAAAAAAAAACCTACCGTAAGATAGTTCAACACAATGTGATATTGAGTTAAGATATCTTGAATTATCATGTTTTATAACTCAGCAAAGCGTAGCAAACGATTAATTGGTGAAGTGAGACAGACGCACGGTTAGAGGCGACGAAAAATTTAAGAGAAAGACAAATTTACACATATTTAAATCAAATAAAATTCTCCTTGAGGTACTAGTTAAAACTATTCTAGTTATCGACAAAAATCTTATTTGTCATGAAGCAGCGGAAACTTGGTAGACTACGAAAATCTCGGCTTCACAGCCTTTTGTATGTCTCTGTTTCGGGGCTTTATAGGTGTGTACGTCTTGGCCGAGGGCCAAGATTCCCCAGTACGGCTCAAACTAGCGAGTTTAATAAACAGTTAATTGTATGGCACACGGATCAAACTCGTTTACTTTAAAGATGCCGCCTTTCGCAACCTATAATACACGGCTTTAGACTGTTTCCGTGGAAACAATCTGTAACAAAATACGGAGCAAGTCAGAACCAGAGCGTTTGGATTTACCTCAGGACTACCTTGTCATATAATAATGAGATGTTATTCCTAAATCGTTTTGCTCTGATGTAGGTCCCGGATGCCATATGGGATCTCCACCAATCAGGTATTAAAGTGTGCATGGTGACAGGGGACAACTTGAGTGCTGCAGGAAGATTCGGCTCAAAGAGCGGAATCCTGTCACCATCTAGGGATTGGCCTCTCAAAGAATTTTCCTATTTTGGATGCGACAGCAAAGTTTTCAGCAGCGTGAGTAGGCATATATTACATAAATATTTCATATAATTAAGCGGTTTACTGAAAGTCGTTGACATAACTTGATTGGTTGGACCAAATGATACCTAATCAGCTAAATACTACCCTGAAAGATTGTTTTTCCACAAAACTCACTAAACAAACAGACTGGCGAGGAATGATGAATGATCAGCCCAAGATACGTGTTAAGGCAGATCATTGTGAGCCACATGAAAAAAGGATGACTGTGGTATGAAGCGATTCACGAATCGAATGTTTTTGGTAAACAAACAGATTCAGTGAGTATGCGTGAATGAACGTTATTTTGGTTCATCTGAACATGCAACTCTAGGAATTGTAAAAAAAACTTCATTAACGTCATGAAATAGGTTGTTGTTCACCGTGGTAGCTGGATGATAATATAAATTTGTTCCGTTGTCTCACGATAAAGTCACTAGATGTAGATCGCGACGTTTCGACAGCTTACTGCAAGTCTTCTTTAGGCGATGGGGTCGACTGGTTCCGGCACAGCAATATGTATCACGGTAGTCTGCTGCGATTGACCGAGACAACCATTGGTAGACAAGGAAAGTGAAAGAGGCAATTCACATAAGACTTAACCCAAACAACATAAACAGGGACAACGGAGCCGAAATACCGCAAGCGTGGATGCCGACAATTAGAAACTGAAACATCAAAGCCGGCGATGCACGGCAAATCAGCTAACGCCTGAGGAAACCATGTTACACGGAAACAATAACCGGATCGAAATGCACCAGTCGACCCCATCGCCTGAAGAAGGCTTGCAGTAATAATAACAATGACTTTATTGGATAACACAATTACTGGTGACTTTGTCGTGAGACAACAGAAAAAATTTATATTATCAACTTCATTAACATAATTCAACCTGATCTCGTTCAACTCAACAATCATAGAATTTTTTCTCACACAGTCCATTCTTAGTTAAGTCAATTTGTATCGTGCACAGATCACTAAAGAAAAGTTCGACGAATGGTGGCCAAACGAACTTCGTATCCTGGCCTCTGCTGGAGCGGCAGACAGACTAAAATTCGTTGAGCACATTCGGAGGAGCCAGTCTTCTCCGCATGGTGAGATAGTGGCTGTGACTGCTTCTGGAGTGAATGATGACAAAGTATTGAGGAGTGCTGACGTAGGACTCACCATGGTAACTATGGCAATCAACTATAACAACTTGGAACCCAGATTCCTTGGATAAACACGCAGGCTTTTTAGTTAATTCTATTTTTTGCATTACGTCCGTAAGTATGGTACAAACACATCTTAAATTGTTTTTGAATGAATCCGTCAAGTTCGGACAGTTGTACTGAAACAACTGCTGTAAAGCTTTACATCTAAACTACAATAAACTAATTATTGTTTAAATGAACATTTTTAGTCCAAAGGCAGGTAGTAAATATTTATTTCGTCGCGAATATAGAAAGGCTGACGCTTCGAAAAACTTTTGTTTAGTTTTTGTGTCTAATTAATCTTGATCTAGTTGCTGCGTGCGCTCCTGGCGCACATCATCCGGATGATAATCAGCCATGCTGGTTTGGCTAACAACCTTCTCTGGTACATTTTTTACTTTGAAACTTTATGTCAGGAGCCAGCCTTCATTAACAAACAACTTAAGAATTGATTTGTTTCCACAGGGCGTGTCTGGAACAGACGTTGCGAAGGAATCCGCTGATATTGTGTTAGAAAATGACGACTTCACCAGCATTGTTGAGGCAGTCAAATGGGGACGTAACTTGTACGAGACCATTCTCAAGTTCCTCCAGTTTCAGTTGACCGTCGCGTGGGTTGCCATCATCGTTGTGATTGTTGGAGCGTGTGTCACAAAGGTTAGGTCATTAATTCAGTTGTTCTAATAAGGAGAATTTGCAATATGTAGATAGCCTGGGCCTAAGGCCGATACAAATTTCTTGCCACTTTCATGAGGATTAAAGAATTGAAATATTTAACAGGCCCTCTACACTAAACATTGCGGGCCACGACAAAGTAAACTACCGAAAAAAATTGATTATTTGCACCTAATTCATTGGTTTAGTTCTTCGCATGAGAAGAACAGCGTTTAAAGCTGGACCAATGAAGTCTTTGGTCAAAATTTTGACGAACGCTGCCAAAGTTGATTACAGCTCTAGTGTCAGTGTCGGAATTGTAACAATGTAAACAGTTTCAAAGGTAAAACCCGAAAAAATATAGAAAAACGAGTGAGGCAACATATCGTAATCTCGCTTTCTTCACAGGACTTGAGATTCATATCGATGACTTATTGGTTTTGTTACCTTTTTAGTCGGTTTTGTTTGAGAAAAGTCTTTAAAAGTATACCATGTTACCTATTTTTATCTCACAGCGAAGTCCTCTGTCAGCTACTCAGCTGCTATGGATAAACCTTATCATGGATTCACTGGCATCGTTCGCTCTTACTCGTGATCAGCCATCGGACGACATATTCAAACACAAGCCTTACGGTCGAAGCAAGCCTCTTATATCCCGCGCTTTGCTGAGGAACGTGATCGGTCATTCTATATACCAACTGGCCGTTATGTTCTTGTTAATGTTTGTTTTTCCTGATTTCTTGGACATGAGAAATGGATACGAGGAATCCAGTGTGTGCCGACCAACTCAGCACAAGACCATGGTTTTCACGACCTTCGTTTTCATGCAACTTTTTAATGAAATTAACTGCAGGCGGTTACAGGACAGGAACGTGTTTTCTGGATTGTTGTATGGCAAGCTCAGAGATATCAACTTTGTTTTTATCATAGTCTGGATTGCTTCTATGGGAATTCAGGTAAGCTCAAATTGCTACTTATTTTCACAACTTATTTTTGTCTTGCTATGCAGTGTAGGATTATCATTATCAGTATGGCTTTTACCTTTCTGCAATGTTGTCGGATCGTGTTGAAAAGGAGCTGGCCAAACGCGCGCGACATCTTGCAACATCCAAAATGTTGCAATTAAAATTTGACCATTTTCAAAATTGATTCAACACCATCCAACATCTAACAACATCTTATAACACGTTGCTACAGGGTGACCAAACGTATGCAACACATTGCGTGCAACAATGTTGCAAGATGTTCGTTGAAATGTTACGTACATTTAGCCGGGCCTTAATTAAATACTTAAGAGGGGTGCGGTCGACAACTTCAAAACAAATTTTAGAGTAACGACATTCGCTTTATTTCTTTACGCCAGAACAAGGGACTCGCAGTTTATCAAAAAAACGACAGATTTTCAGTTCTGTTTTATTTTAAGTTTGCGACCACAATTTTCCAAAGCAACAGAGCCGTACGAGTGCGGGGTAAGACGGCTTTTACCGGACAAGCTCATGTTCTGTTCATTCTTTTAGATCATTATCGTGCAATTCTTCACAAATGCATTTCGTGTGATTGATATGGAGTGGGACCAGTGGATGTGGAGCTTGTTTTTCGGCTTTTCTGAGCTGATCTGGGCCCAGCTTGTGTTCACTATTCCCAAGGAGATTATTCCTCGTCAGATTCGGTGCTGTGCGAATGGAATCACCAGAAACAGAGAAGGTTGCTGCGAGAAGCTGGCCCTAATGCGAGGAGTCTCTAAGGTTCGAAAACAGGTGAGGTTTGAATGACTAAGAATTGAGCAGGGGGCTATGGATGTAATCCAAAATCAAGGCTTTTGGGGAAAGTGTTGCTTTACCGTTGACTTCCCTGGTGAATTGATTATTTTATCAGGTTTCTCCTTCTCCAATAATATGACGATGCTGTAGAAAAATTGCCTCCATTTGTCCTTAGACATTATTTGTTCTGAGAGGAAAGAAGTTTAACGAGAGTGAAGTTCGAGGAAAACTGTGAGCTTCTAGGAACAGATACTGTCAAATGACAAACATCCGCGGAAATATTCGCACCAAATAGAGGCTATGTTTATTATCCATGAGATATTTTTGCATCGCTCGGGACAAAGTGTTCACGAGCAGCCTACCTTTTTCTGTGTAGGATATTCACTTTTCACTATTCCTTAGTGCGAATTTACGAGCAAACAAATATGTCCGTTCTTCAGCTCTTTCATCTTGAATTACATTTTACATGAAAATCAGAGTGTTAAGAAGGGAATGTCACCGGTTATTCCCTTATTCCCAGTTTTAGCTGGGACATATTGGTCACGTGACGAATTTAGAGTAATTTCATGGGTGCAAAAACGTTACTAGATTGTAAGATCTGATACATGGTCAAAGGCAACATTCGTATCTTGAGTTATCGTCATATTTTGTCAAAGTGAGAAAGGCAAAGGTTCGATTCCATATGGGGACTCAGAATTTTTTCTTTGTACCACGCTCGTGACAAGACGAAAAACATCTTTCTCGAGAATGGCTATACCACTAATTTCACGGTAGATCCAGTTCCTAAGTCCTCCTCTAATATCCTCCAAGAATATGGCGGAAATAGTAGCATGGTTAATAGTAAAATGGAGACGTAGTACCATTAGATATTACAGCAGATTACCTTTTTCTTCTAACAACGAATTAACCTACAGTGTGGTGAGGTCCACTAGTAATGTGCTAGGTGTTGAATCACCATATTGTCATGGGGTATGTTTTGCAAGGTTTTTTTTCGTTTCAGAACCTGACGATGTACACATACGACAATAATGGGAGTGCAAGGTTTTTTGACAACGGGAGAGTGTCTCCTGCTACAGAGGAATACAGAATGACTACTATAAACTGAGAAAACAAGGACAATTTAACATAATTCAGAATTTGTTTAACTGACCATTCATAATCTCGCAACTAATACAGCCACGTGAAGCCTGATTTACGCAAGTGAAATAACGATTCAGGACGTAATTCAGTTGGAAGTTCCGCCACACAAGTGTCCAAGAGGCGTGGGTTCGAATATCTTGAGGGCCTAAGTTTTATTCGGGCCTTTTTTTTTCTGGGGTCAACTTCCAGAATCATTTCGTTTACTTGAGAGTTACATAGCAAGTTCTTTTGTCATCATGTTTGTGGTGTGAACGGGTGAAACGAAGGATCGTGGTATCACCATCATGACATCAGTTGACATAATAATGGTTATGATCAGCATTTCATTATTGGGAACCAGGCCTTAAAGGGTTATTGTATTTTGTATATATTCACCAGGACATTTGAGGCCAAGTTATTCATGGCAGATTTTGTTAATCAGCGGCTTACTCTTGAATGGGTCTAAATAACTAGACGATAGTCACATTTATCATAAAAATTACAATTTAACCGATTGTAATTGGTTTACAAAAATTATATTTTCTTCCAATTACTTGCCAAGTTGTAATCGGACAGATCAATAATCCAATCACGTTAAAGTTGTAGTTTAAATAAGTTAATGGAAATTTTCCCTTTCTTTGGTAACTTGGCCATTCTTCTTCTCTCGGAAATTGTAATTTTTATGATAAATTGGTGAGAAGACTTCGTGTCGTCCAATTCGATCTGTAATCATACGAGTGATAACAAAATCCGATTTGTTTATCACGACCTGGACTCCTCTCAGTCTTATTATCATTACTTTGTATGATTGCCCATTATAGAGATGTGCGCGCTCTGATTGGTCGAGAATAGCGTCGCTATAATCACCTCGCGCGAGGTGATTATAGCAGGGGCACTGAATTTGTAAATGGCTGTCTCGCGTTTTGTCAATGTTACCGCGGAAGTGATCTACGCGTTAAAAGAAAATGCTAAGTTTGGCGTAACACTTTTCACTTTTGCTCCTACGCCCTACAAACAACTTATACATATCAAGCAAACAACAAGAAAGATGAGGTTGTTCCGTTCTGTTTTTAAAGTGGGCTTATGTCGTGAATGAGAGCGCATATTTGCAAATCTCCTACGCCCCGTAAACTACTTATACATATTAAGCAATTAACAAGGTATAGTATTCAGCACTTAAAGTGACTTTTAATACAAAAACGTTTTCTTATTAAAGAGGTTTTAAATGATTGCGTATCCAAGACACTTCTTTGCTAAATTTGGTAAAACACCTGTCATTGCTTACTCTTCTTCTTTTGAAAGAAAGCATTTCACAATTTCCAGGACTGTCTTTTTTCGCGGGAGGTAGGAAGGACCTTAGTTCAGATCAACAGAAATAAGTCAATTTGATACGGATCCCCCTGAACAAAACCCTGAGACATGGTCGAACCTGAAAAGGCGCAGCAGCTCTGCAGGCACCTTCTAAACGTACTAAGCGGTCGGTTTTCGAAGTCCCGAAATTTTTCCCCCTTAAGAACTGTAATTTTCACCCCTATTGAGCGGTTATGGTCACCCTTGACTGAGTCTCAACAGCCTGTTTGTCTAAACAGAAACTACCTACATAAAACCAAGAATAAACTCTCACGTAAAATTAATTTCATGTTAATGTTAATTCAAATGTCTTCAACACATAGCAGATTATTTTCCCTCTTTAGACTGTTAGGACGAATATTAATTCTGAAAATCACGCAATTCATTTCCTGGTCAACCTATATCAAGGGCTCACCGCACCATTCCCCATGACGGTGACTGCTTAACACAGGTTCGACTGAACTACTTATAAGTCCAAGGAGTGGCGCGGAAGTGGCGAAGCCCGACTGACGGTGGCGATTTCATCATTCGTTTTCCATCCATGATTCGAATCGCGTTTGGGAATCAAAGTATTTATTAATCAAAAGCTCATTTCGTCATTATCACTTAAATTTTTAGCATATTTCCTTTTCATTTTGAGGTCCTAAATGTCTATTTCAGTCGGAATGGAACTGAAAAACCATCTTGAAAATCTCAAAACGTACAGCCAAAATGGACGAGACCTTTGCAGTCAATCGCAGCGACACTCATGTGAACACTGTCTCATGAACAATTTAGTGATTTACGTTTTCTTTTCGCGGCAAGGGCGCAAATACGCCATACTTTACGACACCCTTATAGAAATGTTGTTCTTTTCATTTGTTGGTTGTGGCGTTCTTTTCTTCTTTGTTTTAAAATACTCTTACAGCATCTTGCTGGTTGACACAGCAATATCCAATGGTAAGTTCTAAAAATCTAGCTACCATTAGGTAGCTATAAGACTTAGTGCAAACACCAAAGGAAACATTCTTACAGGATGAACGAATCAAACTTGCATTTTTGTTACAGGGGTAAGTTTTTAAAGAAACTGCAGTGCTAGGCTGGTGAGGAGTATAACAAGATAAGTTGATTGTATCATTTGAGTTGATAATGTACACTGGCTACCGTTAAAGGTTTCTAAAGGTGACGTTTCGAGAGCTAGACCTTCGTTAGAGCAAAACAAAGGGCTAACGCTCGAAACATCAGTAGGGTGGCTAGTTTACATTACCACCTCATTGCAATTTGCTATGTTTGTCAGTTAGGCGAATCACAGCACTGCAGACGGTATGATCATTATTTTTCAAGAAATAAGGCCTGTTACATTCGTGACACGATTGCATTGAGTCACCAAAAAAGGGAAATAACAATTTATCCTTAATATCTCCCGATAAACGGTTTTTTCTTGGTTTGAGCAGAGAAAACTTTTCTTTGTGACAAATCAACAATGCGAGGTACAAAATAATGTTTAGAGAAAAACGAATTTAACATAAAATATTGGAGTGTCATTTCTTTGCAAGAAAAGCAACAACATCGTAATGGTTTTACCCGAAGAGGACAGTTATGTCCATTAGTCCTAATCAATCTCTGTACTCCTAAGTATTAAGAGATCTACAATTTTTATACCAGAAAATAGTTGGGAATAATTGATAACAACAAGCTTACAATGTTTCTCTGATTTTTTTGGATTAGTTTTGATCGGTTGTCTGTTTTCTTCGTTGTTTAATAGACATTAAACTGGTCAATTCATTAGCCTGTTACCTTAGCCTATACTTTGGCCTAGACTCTCTTTTACACTGAGTCTTTGAAATCCTTCTTATTTTTAAGTTTTCTATCCCAATTGACCAAGCAGTCTCAGGCCTTTACCGCCGCGACATTATCATCACACTGTCATTGGATATGAGTTCAGGATACACAGCACCTAGAATGGTTGTTCACTGTAGCCTCCATCTGAGATTCAAACTGTTAATCACTGTTCTATGATACAGGACTTGACACGACTAAGTAGTCACTATTTTCATGATTATCATTAATTATTATCACTATTTCTATAATCGTAATTGTTTGCTTACTACCGTTTTAGTAATCACAGTGGACTAGCCACTCAATAGTCATAATAACACTGGTAACTAACACTGAGTGAATGAGTGAATCAGTTGATTAAAATCTACTCAGATCTTAACTCTCTCACTTTCAAAAAAAAAGTTTGTCTTCAAAAAAAAAAACAACGACAACAACAACAAAACAAACAAAGAAAAAAATAAAGGTAAAGGCAAATTTCGTTATAAAAGGAAAAAACATTTTCAAATAAAGTTTTCACCACGCATCGGCGAATTATTCGAGCTCTGACCATCAGATGGTTTGGCCGATTCAGGACCACGCGCCTCAATGAGCGAACACCGAGCGAGCGAATCCGGCAGTTAGGGATATAAAAAAGATTATAGTTGATAGTTGATTCAACTATGGTAGCTCTCCGCCTGACTAATGATTATGACTATCTGTCTGATGTTCCTATTTTCGACGCACAGCTACATCTACTCACATTTCCGACTTCTTACTGTGTTTTAAACACACACAACTTGGGTAGAAAATCACACCTTTTCTAACTTAAAATGTTATGTTGATTACAATAAAGAATCGTAATGAGCTATTGTAAATAGTTGTAGTAACGTAAACTAATACTCGTCCGAACCTTGAAGAAAACTCGGCCTTAATAAAGCTGTTAATGTTGGAATTTTCAATCAAGGCTTGGAGAAAAATCTCCCTCTCTACAGGTTCCAATTGCACATACTGTAACTTGGTCATGATGACAAGAAGAGAAGTAAAACTGATTCAGGAAATCATATGATGGTGACGTTTCCGTTTTCCAATTCTTTTCACCGCTTCATAGCCTGACCTCATTACCATATTTGTAAATAAATGTTAAGGGAATCTTATGACAAACAAAATTGTACAACGACTATATAATGACCACAACTAAACATATTACACAACAGTGTAAAGCGTTCCTTCTCTGGCTGATGTAAGGCGGTTCGTCATCTCCTTATTTTCTGTGTTGTTGGACGATACACAGGTAAGCTGGCTTCAATGTGTGGTCCAGCATCGGACAAATGAGCATTACTAAAATTGTCGTCTTCGTTCAGTAAGGACATCTGTACAACAGGGGCTCCATTTCCCGATGGGGAGAGACGGCGACGGCGACACATAACAACAAGGATAGCGACCACGAGGCTTACCAAAAAGATTCCAAGAATGCACGGTACCACAATCACATAGAGCCTGATTTCTATGGAAAAAAGGGAATTAGAGTCAAGTCTCATCATTTGGAAACAGAGATAATAATTAAATAAATAAAATAGTATGCTCCCGCTCTGAAGTGTGAGAATTCTGAGCTTATTGTATTTAGATCGGTTCTTGATTTTGCTCCCGGGGCATTCAAATTTTAGAGCCTACTTCAGTAAAGTTTACCAAATTTTCTCGGCACGTGCAAACAGTCAACTGGATTGTCCCATAAAAGTTGTGATTTTTAATAAAGATCATCTCGGATTTGAATGACGTATGTGCGATGTAGACTTCTACAAATGGAACGCGCGTGAAGGGGAGGGGTTGAGGCGGCTTCAGCCCCCCCACCCCCCTCATCCCTTCCTTCAAATATTACGCTGTAAAACAAAAAACAAAATTGAATAAGATCACAAAAATTTCGGGCTTCGATAAGTTTAAGCCCCGTTTCAACGATCATGATCATTGATGTTAGTCACAACTATATTGCGTTTTAGAACGGGCACTAATGTACACTTCCGTCAACTTTCATCAGCTACTATGTCTAATATAACGTAGCTTAAGTACCTGAAAGGCAGAAATTCGCATCCCATCGCAGCCCAATTTTTTTTACTATAAGGCTTGTTTTTCTGCAATGCTTTCAAATGTAATGTGACTGTGCGACCAACCTCTCGATTTGGAATTAAGTTTCGTTGCCATTGGCAAAATAAAAGCACACTTGACTTACACACACGTGAGACAGTTATTTAAAAATAATTATTCAATTTCAACGTCATGGTTCTACATATGTGAGTCCCACAGATGGCTTTCTTCGGCAAAAATTTCTCCCAACGAAATGATTTTTTTCAATAGAGGATGAGGCTAGTGGTCTCTTGGTAATTGTGTGTTTTATCATTTAGATCTGAATCGATGACTGGATTTAACTGGAAAGGCGATTCCTAAACAAACTGCGAGGTTGATGGTCGAGTTGGTAAACTCGAAAACACCTGCATTCAGTAAACGATCGGTTTCCACTGACCTTTGGTTTCGCTCAACAGTAATCGTGAAGCAAGTAAACAATTTGACAATATTAGAGAGTCATAAACAAAGAACAGATCAATATTCTTTTTTGACATAACATTATTTTTTTGAAAATTTTCGGACAGTAATGATAACAGAAAAAGGAATTTCGGTAATACGATATCGATTATCACTGGGTCCCTGACATCGTTTGTACACCTTTGGGGTAACTATAGATAAACAAAATCATTACATCATCTAAAGTACGGGAAATTTCATTGTAGTAGCAGTGAATTTAAGGATCGAATAACGAAGGTTTATTGACCTCTTTAAAGCGGAAACAGCGCCAAAAGTTTGTTTGATATTTTTCAGAGTATTTCCCGTCATTTCTAAACAATTATTCAATATCGTGAAACGCCTACCCCTTGAAAGTGTTGCTTTGAACCCAATGCTGTCATGTACTTGGTTGAGGTCCTTTGATGCTACAAACTCTATCCAAACGTTATTTCCTGAAGTGTATAGGGTGCCAGGATTTGAGCAGTATGTCCCTAACACTTGGCTTTCAGGCGAAGCACCATCATGCACTCTTAGGAAATCACATTCCTGACATCTAGCACAATAGCGCAAGTCGAACTTAGAGAATTCAATTTTCACGCGATATCCCGAGGGAGAAACCACTGACCACCGAAAATGCGAATTCCTCGGATATCTGCCAGGAAATAGTGGACTTGAAATATGTGCGGTTGATGTTGTTACCAGGTCGACCCCTACAAAAAGAAGGAGAAAGGATATCAAAAAGGACTTAATAAATAAACATTCACATGTACACTTAAGGATGATGAATGCCAAGTCGTAGTCTTGGCATGAGGCGATATGCAAAGTCCTAACCAGAATGATCTCTACATACCGTGCACTCTGATTCAAAAACTTCTCTTTTCACTTCTGTTTTTGTACAACTACCGCGCCTTACTGAGACAATTTTATTTGACGGGAGTACTGAGACTTAACCAGTCATGGTCTCCGTCATTGACTGAGATTAAGTAACCTTTGAAAAATGGTTTTGTTTGGACATTCTCCTTACAGATTTTTTTTAGTTATTTTTCACACTAAAAACCATTTTTACCAGCGGTTATGGAAGTTCGTTTGAAATTCCCGAGATTCGCCGCGAAATCAGCCATTTAAATTTCGTATGTGTCGATCAAATAGTGACACTTGAAACGAAGTCGTGAATTTTAAACCTGGACCCTTGTTGCCGGGTTTTTCGTTTGTGCTCCCTCTCCTTGAATGGCCAGCGGGAATTCTTTCGTAAAGAAAAACAAGTTATACATCATAAAGCTTGGTTTCTTTGATTAAAAAACATCATATCAACCTGATCGAACAGAAGTAAAATAGTGCGAGGAACAATAATCTCATTTTTAAACACAACTTACGAAGTTGTGAAAACAAAGCTCGAAAAAAAATTGTACGGTGATGGTATGAAAATTATTTAGTTGGACTCACGAACAAAGATTTACCTAAGAAGTAATATCGATGCGGTTACGTGCAATGATTCCTGTAAAAGTAGTTGTGAAAATAAACCCTAAATATCATACGAGCTTGAACGAAGCCTAAATGTATTTTTGAGATTTTATTTTCACAACTTAATGCTCTTCTTTTTCTTTACTTAGCTGTCTTTCATGTTTATGGTACATCAAAAGTTGTTTCGCTATAACGGAATGATTTTGGAGGACTACTTTTGTTAGTCAATTCTTCTCTAAAAAGTAAATGAACTATTTCATTTCTCTTTATCTGTGGATGTTTTAAATACCGAAATGATCTTAACTGGTGAGGTGTAATAGAAAAATTGGAAGAAAAGAAAGCGTACAGAAAATTCCAGCTTCGACGGGGTGCGAACCTGTGCGTCCCAGATCCTCGCTATTGGGGGCTATACACTAACAAAGATACGGAGCCACATGTTGGAAAAGAGGCAAATTTAGTGATTTCTCTGTTATCCCCTAAGGAATCTCATCATGTATGACCGAAATAAATCAGTTTGTTATACGGCAAAGAAGTCCTGAGGTAAATTCGTTTTTCAGTTTTGATGTAACATTTTGCCACTTTTCCAGTTTTAGAAGGACCTTAATACCCCTCACAGAGTAATCGTTCTTTAAATAGCGAATGTCCTCGGTATGGTTGAGTTTGTCTTAATTACCCTTAAACATATAACTCGATTTTGCTTAAAAAAAGTAATGTGCCATTTGATAAACTGATTTTCGAAACCGTTGAAGGTATTAAACATGACTGCGGAGCCTCCTCTGTGACACAAGAGAGACTCCCACCCACCCCCCTTTGAAAATCAAAACAGAACAAAAACGAAATGCAACAACGTGCATGTATTGTTCAATACACCAAAACTTTCACTGAAATAAAAAATTATAGTTGAACCAAGAACAACTTCAAAATAATTCAGTTAGTAATAATAATGAATAAAAAAAGCATTTGAAATTATTACTATCATGAGATGGCCAAGATTCGTATTCAGCAGTGAACCGGCTCTCTTTGTCATCTGCTTCCAACTGGAAATTCACGAGAAGGGTGCTTGTGTCGGTGGACAAAGGTTCGGGTATGCTTGCTTTGAAATCACAGAATGTGTACCATGGTGGTTTATTAGAGCTGTTCCTCAGTTCTATGCGAGTGCAGCCAGCGCACCTGTTTTCATTCGAGTAACTGTTACCGCAATGCTCAATCTCGTAGAAGTTGAAGTAAAAAACTATCCGTGAATCTTCGGGGATCTTAACTTCCCAAGAACAAATTCCAGATTTACCCGGATCTGGACTGCTTAGCTGACCGTTGGCTCCTGTAAGAATAATTTTTCCCCTTTGGCAGACTAGCGAGAACGAAAAAAAAAAAGGAATGTAAACGGCTAAACCAAATCCAAGATAGTCCACCCAACAATCATATAAAACGTACAATTACTTCAATTACCGCTGCTGGAAATCTGTAGCTTGCTCGAACGTAGCAAAACCAAAATCACCTTACTACCACAAAAAAAACCCTATCCTCTCTGAAATTTGGATCAAATGTTGATTATCGTGCTATGTCTGGAAATAATTTAGTCAAGAGCTATACTGCTTTTGTCCATGACAATAATCGATTAAGCGGCTCACAAATGATTCTTCGCTATTTATATCAACTCGCAATGAACACGATTTAAAGAAATAACTTCTTACTTGTTGAGTGTGTTTCAGTTACCAAGAGAAGAACTGAAAGAGAAATGCGTACAAATGATAAATGTCACGGCAAACATAGCTGCTCAGCTTCCGTCACGCATCATCTGGTCGACAGTTCTCTCGTATGCAAATTAAACACTGCTGAAACTCCAATCGCAGGTTTAAAATCGAAAAAACATATTGTTAGAAACCTTTTTGCCTACCTCAACACTTCTTATTAAGAGGACTGAGAGCAAGATAATAATATGGATAAGTGACCTGCCTTTGAACTGAGCAAACAAACAGTTTGCCTTCAAAATACTGATAAACCCTTGTTGTTTATTAGCCTTCTGCTCGGTCACGCAACTTTCATGCGAACAAAACAAAATTTAGACTACATGGACTGAAATAATCGAGTTAGCGCCTGATAGACAAAGTTGAAACAAAAACATAGATATGATGTTTTCGTCTGTCTGTTGTAATCTGCCGTCGCAGACATTATTAATACTTTTACTATGCAGGTGATTTAGATTGCTCGCACTTAACGAAAATGTCAGATGAAACGGTAACGACACAATCAAGCTTTTTAACCTTGTTTTAACTAACCTGAACCGTATTTTGTATACAAAAGTATCCACACAAAATCGTTCGTAATCCATGATCGCATGATCAACAAAAATTGTATCTTGCAAAACCCCTTGAGTACGCCTGTTGTGGTTCGTTATTTCAAAATACTGCCATTCGTTTGGTATGTCAAAACATTGACTTACCGGTTGCTACAACCACAAGCATTGTTGGTGATACAGCGTCTAAACTCAAGCCTCCTTCTGTGAACCGTGAACAGTGTGACCGTGAATTAAAAGCAGTCTTATCAACTCTTGCGTGGGGAGATATTGCAGACCAAAGTGCGGAGAAGAAATATATGGATGACTAACTATATCCCATAGTGCTCACCGAGAATAATTAGAGCTCGTCGTTTCCCTGTTCTCATCCCCTGATGCATGCTGGTCAGGTAGAAACACTATTGCAACATTGTTAATCATAATGAACATGAAGAGAGCTGACAAATTAGTGGAATCAGACGTTTTCAGGAGAAAATAGCAATGTGGGAAACAAGAGAATATAAACTGTTTATATTCTCTTGTAGAAAGTAAGTCTGGAAGGAGAGTCTTCATGTTTGTTTATTTGCAAAATTGGATCATAAATATGGATTTTTTTAAATTCGTGCATATCAACAAAAGCCCTCAAAGGCCCAAGGCGATCATTTGAAACCAATTTCCAAGGAGCATACTTTAAAGCCAAACGCAGGAATTGTGTTAACCTATCCTTTTTTTTTTTCTGCCAGCACACACACACACAGGTTAAATTTCCGCGGAACTTCATGAACAAACAAATATGCCTCTCCTCTCTCGAAAAGGATGGCAGGGAGTTAGCTGTGATAAGTCTTAGTAGAATGCGTCAAAAGAACTCTACCGGCACAGCCCAGCACTAGCCATGTAGAGGAGTTCGGTCGTCTTCTTACAATAAGACAAGGGCTATTCCCTAAACTTCCCCTTCTTTCCACTCCCTTTCGTCAAGATCCTTTCCTTTATCGATAAGGTGTCTAGAACTTGTCGATGCTTAAATATTCTCTCTAAATCAAAGCCTTTCGTTCGTGCCAGCCTCATAAGTTGGTGACAACGAAGAGTTTTTCATGTCTACTTTTGATTGTTCTCTGTAATTCCATGAATGGCCCGGAAACTATGCTGTTTAAAATGAAGATGCCGATTATCATTGATTGCGAGCGTTCTCTAAACCAAAATGGATATCAGCTTTTTCCCCTCTCACTTTTGAAGCTTCCATTGCCATTGTAGATAAATATTTTTAGCTTCCTTAGCATCCCACAAACGATATCAAAACTATTATGATATTGTACCTCACCCATCATTAGGCTGACTTCGTACAGTTTAATGATCCTATGTATTGAGATATCATTAGAAAAAAGATTCGAGCAGGTTTCTCTTCACTCTATTTATTATCATCCTCCTTTTTAAGGCAACATTTATATCTACAAGCTAAATGAATTATACGTTAATACTTTTATAGAGCTTTTTTAAATTACGTGTCAGAAGTAACCAAGGACTGCATGGTTTTACTTTATCTCACTCTGTGATTGATTCAGAAATTAAACCAGCGGCATCTTCGTCACTACGTTTACCTTCTTTACAGGTACTTTGCTTGTTTTACTTTCTCAATATTCTTATTTTTTTGTTTCTTTTTTTATTTTTGGTTTAACGACACTCAATCGAAGAGCGCTCTTTGACTCTTAAACACTAACACTCACCTCTAAGAGGTGAGGTCATTTCTGAGTTACCACGTCATTACAGCACAGACTTACTAGGGCTACTTCCTCTAACGGATTCCAGTCACGTATTTATTATTTATTAATTATTATTAAGCTGGTAATCAAATTCTATATTAAAATGCGATTTAAGCTTCTCATACATTCTAATACCCATCATGATTGACTGACTGACTAAAATGAAATTGACTACTGCTCTAATTCAAATCAAGTTCCAAAAGAATATAATTTTTATTATAAAAAGTCTGATTGCAGAGGGTCGTTAGAAGATAAAACTACTTCATAAAAGCATTTCGCTCTACTATACGTTATTTTAAAGAGAAGCCTTTCACAAAACTATGAAATAAACTAATTAAAACTAAAATTGTTGTGACTTAATTTGATGCTTTCATAATAACTAAACATAGTAGCCTATTCCTCCTTGTTCTGCCACTTCTCTTTCATCGGCATGAAATGCACTATGTAGTTTAAATTCTACCTCAGGCAGTTGATAATGGCAAGAGATAATACCCACAATCGCAGAGTACATCAAGCAAAATCATCTGTTTTGATAAACTTTCGTCTGATATTGCTATCATTATGAACGGTAATAACTATGAATTTCAAACAGGCATTTCATATTCATGACCTTTCAAATGTACGAAACAAGGAATCTGAAACAAAACTACTAACCATGCCGCACCCTATAACACTCTTCAAACAGGATTATCATGATTTTCACAAGCTAAAAATCTATGTCGGCTTAGAGAAAAATTTTTCCAAGCTAAAAATGTGTGAACTAAACTATTAACCACCCTACCACGGGGATGAAAGAACAGCACTCTACATTCTTTAACCACTTACGCGCGTATCGAGGCTGTGTTGACGATCAGTTGTACTTGTCAACATAACCTGAACTAAAATCAACGTACAAGTATTCTACATGTTCTAATTCAATATAAAATATGAAGAGCCCTCAAAGTCCTTCACGCTAAGTTCCTACTAGATACACGGTAAAATAACCTCGTGACACGTTTACAACCAGTAAATCCATGTCACTGCTGCATTTATAGTCCCCTAGCTTAGATATCTCATTAGATGTTTTGGTGTGAAGTATCGCTGAGTACGAGTTGTGCCGTATTTTGAAAAGCCCGATGGGCGAGTCAAAATACAAAAGTAGTACGCAATACTAAATTCCAAAACGTCTAATAAGTCATTTATTATCCAACTTTTTTTTTTCTCTGTCAAGTGTTTCTGCTCATTTCTCATAGGACGGGAAAAGCAAAGCGGAAAGAGAAGCGTAACGCGAGCAGCCGACCGGTTAAAGAAGGTTTTTTTTTTAATGGTAGGAAATAACCAACTGTACTATGTCGCAGGATATTTGTACCCTATTCGCGCGTTATTTGTATTCTACTTTGTGTGATTGGATAATAAAATGCATTAATAACTAATTTAGTAAATATCCAGTTTATCCGCATAGAAAATTACACACGCATCAAACCAACGAACCCTGGAAATAGGCCGAGAAATGTTCATCCTTGAACATATTCTCCTTCTACTGTGAAGTTAGTAAAACCCTGTGAATGATCAGTGGAGGGAGGCAGTTGAACAGGGGCTGTCAGGGGTATGGAATGAGGTGGCGGAACATCAACTTGCAGTGTACCAGGAGACAGAGACGGCGCAATCGTCTGTACCACCATGGTATCTGAGAGGGGCTGCAGGGGAACGTCGTTCACACGAGATGATCCAGCCGGTCCAGCAGAACGATTTATCTTAGTGCACTTTATGACAACAAAGATGACGGAAAACAGGACAACTGCGATAACAATTGGCACGACGATGGCCGCAACTTTCACATTAGAACCTGGATCAAACAACAAATGAAATAGGGAGAAGAGTAGTTGCTTCAAAGTATGGTGGTTTGAAGGAAATCATTGCTCGCGTACAATTCGAAAGAAAAGTTACCTTTGATGGAACTGACTGTTGCGCGAAAGCGGGCACTGCTGTAATCACTGTTAAAAACAATGAATAAATGGTTTCCTGTCGATGTTACTGTGCCAGAGCTTACACTGCCACAGTATTCGCCGAGAAGCGGATCACTTGATGAACTTCCATCTCTAACTTTCAGATATCCACATGAACAGCTATAACAGCCTGGCATATACATTGTCTCAAGACTAAACTTCAGGTTGTAACCCTTCTTGTAGAAATTTTGAATGTGCAGCTTGAATAGGGAGCCCTGGTTTTCAAGTAGTCGTCATAATCAGAACGGATGGATGTCGAGCTTGTGCTTTCAACGTAAACACCTTAAAAATAACATTTCCATTAATCTAGTTAGTTTAGAAATGTCAAGCGATTAAGAAAATGAATTTGTTTTTTAGTGGACAAATTCTCCGAGCTTGAGCATTCTAGAATATCGCTTGGTAAGACTGCCCGGCACGGTCTCGAATGGATTAAATGACCAGCAGTTTAGAAGTTTTCACCAAGATGCCACTGAAAACTCCATACAAACCTATTGAGTATATTCGATGTTTGTTTAGAAATTTCATGCGATTCTAAGAATTGCCTTGGTTTTTTTTCAGTGGTCAAGCTTATACGTACCATACTGAAACAAAATAGACATGTTATAACGCTTTGGAGGTCAAGCTGGTTTCTTAACCCTTTAAACTCCAGGAGTGACTAGCATCAAATTTCTCTCTACAATATCACCCCTGAATCACACGTTAAGGTCATGAGAATGAAGGAAATGATTAGCAACGAAAGAAGCTCTTGATTGGTAAACAAATTCTCCCTGTTAGCACCTTACGAAATATATGAAGTGAAGTATGGAGAATATGCATACTGATTTTAGGGTGCAAAGGTTAAGGGTCACCTAGGTCAGAACAGCTTCAAATTCAGTAACCATGGAGGGAAACAATGTAGAAAACCTCAAATGAAATTTATTTAAATTCAATGTTTGTTCAAATATCCCAAGCGATTCTGGAAGTATTTTGTTTTTGAGTGGGCAAATTTTCCAAGCTCCAACCACAAAATCGCTTGGTTGTCGACGCTTGAACAGACTACCGGGACTTAATACCCGACGGTCGGAAATATCCACCGAATTCCGAGAAAACTCTTTTTCACAGAGTATAGATTTAAGGAGGTTTTCTCGTTTTACCAATGTACCAGGGCCTTTGGGGGTACTATGGTAAAAGATGAAAAGCTACTGTCGGAAATCTTTACATCAAGTAAACCAAAATACAGCATAAGGGAACACGTTGAATTACTGTCTTCCAGAAAGAACTTTTTAAGAAAAGAAGTGATAAAAGTGCCATATCCGACGTAAAACGCTTCGAAATCTTTCAACGGCATTCTGGTGAATATTAAATTCTAACTGCCAAGCATTAAGTCTACTCGAGACCGTGCTTAGCAATCTGATCAGAAGCATAGAATTTTAAGTGTCGATAAATGAGCGATATTATAAGCTTCACAAGCTCGGAGAATTTGTCCATTTGAAACAATAGATTAATTTTTGGAATCGCTTGACTTTCCAAACAAACCTCTGATATTCAAGTTTGAAAGAACCTCACAGTTGAAATTCTGCGAAAATTTCTGACTGCCGGGCATTTAGCCACAGCATTATTCATAACCCTCATAGATTTTGTTCGTCTCATGTCAACAATATTGACCCCTTACACCCTGACATCAGTATCCATAGTCTCATACTCTTCTCTGCACATTTCCTTTAGTACCCACAAGGAGAATTTGTTTAACAATCAAAGCTTCGTTGGTTAGCGATCATTTCCTTTATTCTCGTGATCTCAATGAATGATTCAGCTGTATTAGCGTTAGAAGAAATTAGATGTTGGTCACTCTCAGGGTTTAAAGGGTTAACTACGATCACATAGTGTGGTCTGCCTGTGATCTTATGTAAACATTGGCGACTGGATCGGTCAGAAGCGGACGACAATAATCGTGTGCTTTTCTCATAAAAGAAAACTTGGGGAATTCATTGCCACATATCTTTAGTTTCAATTGGTCAGAAAAACTTGCAGTCACATAAACATGCAGCTCCAGAGTATCTGTGTTCAAAGTTTACGTGGCGTGACTCTGCTTATGACCTCAGGGACTCTGAAAATAAGCTCAATGTTCCCTTACCGCGCACTAATTATTACCGAAAAAGTTTTAGCTACAATGGCGCCAAATTATGGAACAGTCTACCATGCGATATAAGGAACACAGAGTCTCTGGGGGTATTTAAACGTAAGATCAATGACTTCTTTAAGTCAACGCACGGCACTCACGGAAAACAGCTTTTAGTGTTATAGTATATAGTTTGAGTTTTAAATATTCTAGCGTATGTGATATGTATTTTTTAGGCTGATGAATTGACCCGTGTTTTAAATAAAATTTAAAAAAAAAATGCATTCTGAGGTAATTTCGTTCCAAGGTAGAATACCCAAAAGTTTGTCATCGGATGCAAGCGGGAGAAAACCCTGTAAACAAAGATTATTGCTTTACTATGTAATATGTATTGAGCAACTGTGAGACGAAACGTGACGAAGTCGACATACGAATAGAAAATGGTGGAATTTGGCTTGTGCAGACGAAGAACGATTTGGTTTGCAATGTCTAAATTTGAAGAATTTGTAGACTATATATGCGTTTATCATTCTGCAGAGTTGGATCGTTAATATAATATGGATCTCTCTATGATTTTCCAGAAGCTTGGCTTTGAGACAAGAGCAACCTTGCATGCTGCAAAACCAAATCAAAAGTTCACAACCATGTTCATCTCGAGATTAAGTACTTTTCGAACGAGTTGGCCATAGTTATTCTTTGATTTATTCTATAAAATCTGTTTTAAAATTTCTCGTGTGTCATAATTTGAAGGAAAAAGCTCATGAAACGTCAAGGAAATAAAAATGACCATGTTTAAGGAAACTGTGTATTTATTCATTCCGTACTGTCTAAGTTGTCAAATAAATAAAGGGGTAAGTTTCTAAAGAAACTTTAGTGCTGCGTCAGTCGTCGAGTATAACAAGGTAATTCGGTACTATCAACTGAAGTCGAATTTAAGGTGTGCAACCGTGAGAGTGTAAAAGCTGGCATACTGCGTGTTTCATATGCCCTAATATGGTAAAATGACCGTAGTAGTGGAATAATAAATGTAAAGACAACCTCTCCTTACTGCACAACTCTCTCTCTCGGTAAGCTAGAGAACAAAGATGAACTACCCCCTTCTACTTGTTTAAGAGCTGTAAAACTACTACAACTGTGATATTGTACCGTTGTTGAGGTGTAAGGTCACTGTAAGTAGTCCAGGACTGGCGTCCTGTTGGGAAGCTGGATCCCGTTGGGGTACAGTAACAGGAATCCCGAGAATTTGTTGGAGTAATCAGAGTTGAACTAACAGTTAAAGAGGAGGATGAGGAGATGGAAGATGGAATATCCAGACCCGCAGTACTTTCCAACGCTGAGTGTTGTAATTATCCAGCACCTCCACCGTAGTCGAATTCGCACGAAAAACTAGAAGTCTCCAAGTTGAATTTTATGAACTTCAAATGAACCCTTTGCCCCCAAGGTGCTCTAATGCGCCACTCACATGATCTGGAGAGCGGATAACTCCAAGGAAAATTGGGACTATAAATTACGCCTGCTGAGGCGCCAGGAATGATTGAGGGACAACCTGAAATGAGTGAACAGCCAATTATAAGGTGTCAACATATATGACTCCCGAAATGTTTTCCGTCGCAGAACTTTCTAAACTTCTCCTGATTCCAGTTGCACGCGAAGATCTCTGATATCAGTCTTCGTAAAAAAAATAGACTGTGAATGGAAGGCGAAAAAATGTCGCTGAAACAGATAAAGTCTCGTGGTTATAGCAACCTTCGCTCGACCACAATTGACAATTTTTTCACAAGGGATGCATGTGAAGGTCTACATCGGCATTTCTGCTCCTGAACAGAAATATTGTGACGAACAAAGTGTCTATAGCACACATCAACGTAACATTTAAACCTTACCCGCAGGAGTGCCAACATGTAGACAAACACATCTGTTCACATACATTCACACTAATACAGCACAGTGTAGCACAGTTGTTCAGTTTATGTTTTTTTAGCAAACTATGTTTACTTTTCTATGTTGACACCATAAGTGGTTGCTTTGGCACACGTTGATTTCCTTGAAAGTCTTCCTAGTAATTTCATTCCTGTATTTTCAATCGTTTCGTTAGGTCTATTTTACGTCGAATTAACCTTTGGAAAAGAGTTTGTTGATTTGAAAATATTGACTAATTGACCACTCGTTGCTATCCTCTCTCTCTCTCTCTCTCTCGGTCTGTATGGCTATGCCTGTGAAAACGTTTTACTTAATTTACCGCACTGAAATTGTAATTGGCCTTCTTCTTAATTCATGGGAAAGGCGTTACCTTTCTTCTCCAACATTTCTGTTCATCTTGTTGTTATGTAACAACCTCTGTTGATTTATTTGCAAATCTCTCACTTAGTTTAACTTTGAGTCCACCTACATATTCCTTCCAAATTTTGTTATATTGATTATTTCACCTTATCTGCATCGGATCTCATTAACGAATGCACGAGAATAAATTGATGATCCTCTTTTAATCAAACTATTCAAGACCAACCTGATGAATCATTCAGCACTCTGTAGTGTGCCACAAAGCCTCTCCGTGATACCATAGAGTCAGAAGTGAATTTCATGAAGATATCAGTACCAGTAGAATACACTGGGTCAGGAAGACTGTTTCCACAACTTTTTGACAAAATATTGTAGTATTGGTTTTGTCCATCATAAATTTCCACTTTGTCACAGTTACACGATTCACAACTTTCCACATCGAATACTGTAAAGTAGATGAGGATCCTATGGCCGGAGGAAGCAATGATCCGCCACTGACAAGACTGTGAATCATAATAACTCCTAGGGTATCCAGGACTGAAAATGGAGTCATTTCTACTGTATTCTGCATACACTCTTTGCACTCCACCGTCACAAGCTGACGCTAAAAAAAAAACCCAAATCGATTCAGTTTTGTTACAGTAGTTTACCTGCAACTTGTAACAGCTAGCTATACATCAGGGCCATTGATTGTCGGTGATAGTAAGTCATCTCATGAGGCACTCCTGGGAAGGACTAAATTACCAACTTTACATAACAGGAGACCACAAGATATGGCAATATCTAAGTTTAAAGGTAAAAGCTACCTGTACCCAGATTGAAACATCAGATTATTATTATTTTTTACGATAGTACTATCTACAACCTGAGAACGAAGGACATTGTAATCCCTTGAGTAAACAGTACGCATTTTGGGAAGGATTCGGTGAGGTATCTGGGATCACCACTTTTGTCCAAATGTTTAAGAAATTAATCAGAAAACAAGATATAGCTATTACTGACTGCAAAAATTGCGCTTCGTGCAACTCTTGGTTTTTATATATATGCTATAATTGGATATATTTACGTATTATAGGATTTTATGCGATAGAAATTTGTTCCAATTTTAATTGATTTATTAGAATTACTCTTTTTATGACTACTGCCTCCTAGGGAGGCAAAGCCATAATGCTGTTCTGTTGAGTGAGTGAGGGTAACAATGGAATACGAACGACCTCTTTGTTCACAACGAAGCCTGAAAACGTAAATTGGTCACCGTAAAGAGTTAAAGGCTGACGTTTCGAGCGTTAGCCCTTGACGAAATTGTGGGTTATGCGGGGATTTATATGCAGAAAATGGAGCTACGCTATTAGTGGGAATATAGTGACGAGAAAACAAGAACAAATTAGTTGAATGAAAAGCGCTCGTTGGTACCGTGGGGATTAAGAGTGCCGATTTGGAAGGTATATTTTTGTTCTAGTGTTTTGCGGCTTTCCGAACTGCCTAGATGTAAGGAAAGGCCGCAATCTGCCTTATGTTGTTTAGAATAACTAGGGAGATTATATTGTCTACCGCCTGGTTTGGATGCGTCCTTGACATTTCTTTCTACGTCGCGAAGGTAGTCGTCTTCCTGTTTCACCAATGTTTTAAAGAATGATAGGTTTAACTGCGTGGTTGTGAGGGTGAGATGTGTGAGTGAATGGAATGCGGTTAGTGATTTCCTTCTCAGCCGTTTATGGTGCTGACTGTAAATCAATTTTTTGGGCACGGTGGTGGCCCGCTTGAACGACAGAAACAGGATAGTCATGTTTATCGAAAAACTAGTACATTGCCTCTGATTTTTCGGAAAAATCAGAGTCGTCACTACATAAACGACGAAGTCTGAGAAACTGCGAAAAAATTAGCGATCATATAAAAGGACCTCTTGTTGCAGCGTTTAGATCACCCCTGATGAAGGCACTGGACAGGAGCGTCGAAACGTTGGGTCTATGAATTGTAACTTCTTCGGTTACATTCATTAAATCTGTAAACCAGAGTAGTATCAAACCATGTCTGATTGTCCACCTGGTTGCCGTGTGAATTTAATATATTTTAGGTATGGAATTCTTGAGGTGTGATTAATGCGAAGATGAATACAATAGGTAACTATGTGAATCTGTATGTTTGTAGTAAACACTAGCGAACTGCCTAGATCTAAGGAAAGGCCGCAATCTGTCATATGTTGTTTAGAGTGATTAGGGACATTAAAGCGTCTTGCGCCTGGTTTGGATGCTTCCTTATCTTTTCCTTCTACGTCGCGAAGGTGTTCTCAGAATTGGTTACCTAGTTGTCTTCCTTTTTCACCAATGTCTAACTTATTGCATGTTAAACTGGCCCTTTAGGGGAGTCCATTTAGACTTCCGAATATGAAGTGTTTCGAGAGTATCTGTGTTCAAGGTGTTAGAATCATCCTCTTTGTCATGAAAAAAGGCTTTAACTGAACGCGGCGAAGGAATTTTTCAACGTCTTTAAGTAATTCCACCTTCTGATATTTATTCGTACGCCGTGATGAATAAATAATTCAAGACAGATTATCGTGTATTCCTTGTTCTTTCAGCGTCAATGAGTAAGTGATTCCACAGCCTAAACACTTACATTTTAAACCATATTAGTGATTTTTATTTCTGGTGTTAAAAAAAAAAGTAGCACCTCAATATTTGGCCATTTTGTGTAAAGCAGGTAATTGAGTGTTAACAACTGAGTTGGAAACGTAAATAAGCCGCCGTAAAGGGTAAAAAAGCTGACGTTTCGAGCGTTAGCCCTTCGCCAGAGCGATTCGTCGTATTGCTCTGACGAAGGGCTAACGCTCACAACGTCAGCTTTTTTACCCTTTACGGTGGCTAATTTACGTTTTCAACTCAGTTGTTAACACTAAATTACCTGCTATACTCTCCCACCGACGCAGCACCACAGTTTCTTTAGAAACTTACCCCTTTATTCATTTTGTGTAAACCTCGTTCTATATAAAAACGCGCAAATTATAGGCACAAAATTTATCAGTAGCGAGTGTCGCAAGAAATTTTCCAGCTACTTAAGATACATCGCCATCTTGAATTGACTGTTTCCGTGTACCGCGTAGCCAGCTACTTAAGATACATCGCTATCTTGTATTTAATTTCTTCCGAGTACTGCAGTAAGGCAAGACGTTGAAAAATTCTTTCAACGCGTTCAGTTGAAAGCCTTTTTTCATGACAAAGAGGATGATTCTAACACTTCGAACAAAGACACTTTCGAAACAATTCAGATTCGAAAGTCTAAGTGGACTCCCCCAGAGAGCCTGTTCGCATCTTTAGAAAAGTCTTTAAAGAAGTGATCCGCGTATCTAGAAAATTTAGAGGGAAAAGTTTTCTCAGAAGAGAGAGCATTTTACCATTTGAATCAGCGAATTATTCCCAGTATATCCGAAGATATAACTTTTTCAGTTCTAACCGTGACACTGCACTAGATTATAAACATCTCAAAATAATTTCACAATAGCGTCTCCGGTGCGTAATTGAAAAAAAAGCAATTTTTCCTTGCAAACATATCTAAAAAGGTTTGATCTGCACATCGTGGAAACTTTGAAGAATTTTATTCGAAAAGAGATCAATTTACCAATTCAATCCACGACAAATGCTCAAAGGTCTGAAATACGATACGTTGAGTTGAACAAGGTGACGCTATTTGATGGAATGACAGAATGGCGAAATGACAGAATGGTGCAATGAGAAAATGGTGGAGTGGGAGAATGGTGGAATGGGAGAATGGTGGAATGGGAGAATGGTGGAATGGGAGAATGGTGGAATGGGAGAATGGTGGAATGGGAGAATGGTGGAATGGGAGAATGGTGGAATGGGAGAATGGTGGAATGGGAGAATGGTGGAATGGGCGAAATGGGCGAATAGTGGAATGGTAGAACGGTGGAATGGGCAAATGGTGGAATGTGAGAATGGTGGAATGGTTGAATGGCTGAATGGAAGAGTGTTTGAATGGTGGAATGAGAGCAGAGGGGCATTTTGTTGCGCATGTTCTGTAAATTTTAGTTTGATACGAGAAACCGCTGCTATGCGCCCGCGTCGTTTTCCCACTCGAGAATCGCGTAAGAAAAGAAGCAGTAAAATACGTCGGAAAAAACAATGGTTCGAGTATTTGAGACAACCTTTCTTCTCATTTTTTCTTCTGTAACTTAGATGGAAGCGGTAAAGTCTTGAAATTATTGTGTGATGTGTGGAAGGAAGTTATTTAAAAAATACAAAAGATTGTTTGAGTCTTGGCTTGTGATTGTCTGGGCGATCGATGAGGATAATGTTATTTTTGAAGGATGCAACTAACCTGTCGAAGCGCACAAAAGAATTGGATAGTATACTTCTATCGTATCATTGCTATCTCAAGTTATCGGTGATCATTTGAAGTACTTGCCTTCCTGTAAGCGTTTTTTAGAGCTTCAACCGTACTGCAAGTGCAGCGTACCTCCAATTTTGGCAAAAATTTAAAGTTTACAAAAGTTTATGTTTTGTTTCAAAAGTTTTTTTTTGACATGAATCACAACCGGCAGGGCCAATTACCAAAATAAAAAAGGTCAATGTCGAGTAAAGAAAAGAAAGTCAATGCTAATGCAATGGTAGCTCCATCTGGTCAGAAAAGGAGGAATAATTATGGATTTTATCAGAGTAAGATGAAGTCTTTTCAATCATTAGTCTCAGAAATATCATCAGATATGATCGATGATGTTGGGAAATTGTGAATGAAAACAAGTACTAGTTTGGGCTTCCAGTTGTAAGATGAATAGTTAAATAAATCAATTATTACCCAGTAAAAATTACTTTCATTTATCATTTCAACTGCACAACAAAATCATATACACTCTTTGCAACCTTATTCTCCAACCTATTAAAATATAAGAGTTGTGTGACAACTTGATGGTCTGAAAAGACTCTTATACATGCCAAACAACAGAGAACCAGTAAGGCTGATATTTAACAGTGAGGATAAAAAACAAAATATTTCCAAAAGCCTTTTCTTTTCAGGAATAAGACTAAATGAGGTCAGATTAAACTAATGTGGATAGGTTTGTTGATCTCTTTATGAAAATGGATGATTTACATCTATTAGATTTGAGAGAAATGAGACATGTCAAAAGGGGACATTGCATATTCTGCAGTAATAGGTGTTGGCTTGGATGCCTATTTGTGGAAATTAATAGTTTTCAAGCCAGGGGTTTGGCTGTGCTAATTTTAAGGCAGAAAAATCATAAATCAGTCACTTAAGAAATTTTATAGCTCAGACTGGAAGCTCAAACACTCTTAAGGAACAGGAAAATATTTCACCTGATCACTCCTCATATTCTTTTCCCATGAAATTTAGACAAAACTTTCAAAAAACTTTATTGGTAATTTATAGTTGCAAAAAAGGTATAGACACAAGTTGCATATAGCATAAGCTAGTTGAGGCAAGTTGTGTGGAGAGAACAAAAGATCAATAATTTATACCAGTAGTAAGCTTCTGGTACTAATTACATTCTCTTGAATGCCAGCTTGCCACAGCAAATGTCACACCTATCTTTTCTGTCAATTGCACCGACCATATGTAGTGGGGTCTCTTCACATCTCCCTAAACAGCAGAGAACATAACAGTTAATTCCAATCATCAGTCTCAATTAAGAAATAAAAATTGAAGGATCAAGACTTATCTGGCAAAGTGAAATGCAAGTCGAACTAGTTTGAAGACATTTGAACCCGAAATTCGTTTTTAAATATGACAGAAATACTGTAGTTCACATTCTAAAGAAACAAGGAGTTCCAGCCCCTTGAGTAATTATCCATTTGTTGTATCGCTCATCTCATGTTTTAAGAACCAGAGAAAGTTAGATAATTTTGATCTGCGAGTTTTATAGTACACTTCGACTCAAAATTCATTTTGTATGGCAGAAGTATTCTACTGAAATAAACAAGATAGAATGAGGCTGACGCCATCCGTTTCGAATAACACATGAACATGAAGAAAACGGCACCAGTTTAAACTCATGATACAAAGCCCACGCATTTTTTTGAGGTAAATGAACTGGTTAGACCGAAAGCTAAATAAATAAACAATGAACTGACAGTGGTGAGAGATTTGGGGGCCATGTGATAAAACAAGTTCTACCGAAGTTTATCCTCTAGTTAGCACTTCAAGCCTAAAAGGACAATCAGAAAAATTCTCACCAAAACACAGCAAAAAAATAAGATAAAACCGGAGATGATCGAGGCAAGACTATAAACGTTGTTAAGACACATGCCTACATACCAAGTACAACAAACTTGGAGAGCAAAAAGGCCAAAGACAGTTGTGAGCCATGACTTAGAGATTCCCCCTCAACCTCCCAAAAACGAATTCGCCGAAGGTTGTAGAAAGTGCAACTCAATCCTGAAGCTGGAACACTTTTTTAAGCCTTGTATCCTATGGGACTACAAAGAGAAAGAATAGAAGATGTTATTTGAAGTGATTTGAAGCTTGGGGGCCACCTCGAACTTAACGTAATTTTATTTCAAAGTTGAAGTAAAATAAGATCAAATTGCAAACTTACCTTCTATTATCGTAACGAATTTCTCACGATCGCCTCCACACACCACTTCGTGATTCATAGAAGTAAGAAATCAACATCTTAAGACTAACCTTCAAGGTTTGTAGTCTCATGGGCACATCTTGATCGTCAGCAAATCAAATTTCAAACTTCAAGTTTTCGGTCTATTTTCGCGTTTTGTTCGCACTTTGATCATTAAAATATCCTCATCCGAAGAGCCAGCAAACTCCACGAGTATCCACAGAGTTAGAAATGGTGGTAAACTTGTCATACTCTTTCATCCCTTTCCAAAAAGTATCACAGAAAGGTGTCGATCGCTCAGTCGAAAACCGGCAAAAGCGCGCTGAAAATATTGAAATGGCGCCGAACGCGCCGAACAAACTTTCTTGGCGCATGCGCAACAAAATGCCCCTCTGCTTGGAATGAGAGGATGGTGGAATGAGAGGACGGTGGAATGAGAGGACGGTGGAATGAGAGGACGGTGGAATGAGAGGACGGTGGAATGAGAGGACGGTGGAATGAGAGGACGGTGGAATGAGAGGACGGTGGAATGAGAGGACGGTGGAATGAGAGGACGGTGGAATGAGAGGACGGTGGAATGAGAGGACGGTGGAATGAGAGGACGGTGGAATGAGAGGACGGTGGAATGAGAGGACGGTGGAATGAGAGGATGGTGGAATGAGAGGATGGTGGAATGAGAGGATGGTGGAATGAGAGGATGGTGGAATGAGAGGATGGTGGAATGAGAGGATGGTGGAATGGTTGAATGAGAGGATGGTGGAATGGTTGAATGGTGGGATGAGAGGATGGTGGAATGGTGGAATGGTTGAATGGTGGAATGAGAGGATGGTGGAATGGTTGAATGGTGGAATGGTTGAATGGTGGAATGAGAGGATGGTTGAATGGTGGAATGAGAGGATGGTGGAATGGTTGAATGGTGGAATGAGAGGATGGTGGAATGGTTGAATGGTGGAATGGTTGAATGGTGGAATGAGAGGATGGTGGAATGGTTGAATGGTGGAATGAGAGGATGGTGGAATGGTTGAATGGTGGAATGAGAGGATGGTGGAATGGTTGAATGGTTGAATAGTGGAATGGTTGAATAGTGGAATGGTTGAATAGTGGAATGGTGGAATGGTTGAATTGGTTGGATGGTTAAATGGTGGAATGGTTGAATGGGTGGAAAGGTGGAATGGTGGAATAGAAGAATAGTGGAATGGAAGAATAGTGGAATGGTTGAAAGGTGGAATGGAAGAATAGTGGAATGGTTGAAAGGTGGAATGGACGAATAGTGGAATGGTTGAATGGTGGAATGGTTGAATGGTTGAACGATGGAATGAGTGAATGTTGGAATGGGAGAATGGTGGAATGGGAGAATGGTGGAATGGGAGAATGGTGGAATGGGAGAATGGTGGAATGGGAGAATGGTGGAATGGGAGAATGGTGGAATGGGAGAATGGTGGAATGGTTAAATGTTGGAATGGTTGAATATTAGAATGGTTGAATGTTGGAATGGTTGAATGTTGGAATGGTTGAATGTTGGAATGGTTGAATGGTGGAATGGTTAAATGGTGGAATTGCAATGAAATTAGAAAATGATTTATAGTTAACAGGCACATCAAAATTAAAAGAAGTCTAGTTTAATCATTATTGGAGTCTGGGGATAAACTGACAGAGAAACAGTGAGGTTCTAGAGCTAACCGTATAAGTTATCATTACTATTACTTTTGTTATCATCATCATTTTTATTGTTATTATAAGGATGATTATTTTTTATCATTGAATAAGTGGGCGAGTGTCAATTATTCACTATATTCTTGAATCATCTTTCTCCTGTTGAAAAGGGCTCTCATAAGTATGTGGGATGTGGCAGGTTTTCTGTTTTGCATGCAAGACAAATCCTTAGGAAAGCTTCCTTATGGCATTATCAAACAACCTCTAATTCTTTTCAATGCAATACAAAATTTTGCTATATCAGTAGCCATATGTAGTCTTAACTGCCTATTTTCGGTGTTATCAACTAGGTTAAAAATGTATGATGAAAACATTTACGTTTGCTCAAGGACATGACACATTGACACATTGAAACCTGACACTATTCGCTTTTGTTTGTACAGTGACATTTTGATTGATTGATTTTCTCATATTTCATGTACATTTAAGATTAGTGATCCACACCTTACTTCAATAGATACAATAAACGAGTTACAAATAATACGTCTATGTGAATTTATTAAAACGTAAATTGGCCACCGTAAAGAGTTTAAAGGCTGATGTTTCAAGCCTTAGCCCTTCATCAGAGTGATAGACAAAGGGCTAACACTCAAAACATCAGCCTTTAAACTCTTTACCATGGCCAATTTATGTTTTCAACTCAGTTGATAACACTAAATTACCCTGTTATACTCTCCCACCAATGCATCACCAGTTTCTTTAGAAACGTACCACGAATTCATTTACCTATTTTTCAGTTTTGTTTCAGTCCTTAAATAGGTGTCCTTTAATTAGTGGGTCACTAATATTTATTGCAACAGAAGTAAAGTTATTATTATATGACACTGACAAGTAAACAGGTTAGTATTAAGTGTATCTTGCTTGAACCAGTCTTGCAGATGGTGTCAAACTTCACTGACAATATTCGTTGAAACTGGGTCAATCTTAAACTGTTTTCTCATATATCACCTCACTCACAACACAAAGTATTCAAATTCAAACAAGAACTTACCTTGGACAACTTGATGCTTGATGGTGAGAAAAACTGAAAATATTTGAAATACAAATTAAAAATTGTCCCATTCATGAAATGTTCTAATAAAGGTAATTCTAATATAGAACTTAATGAAAAGCATGAAAACATGAGAGCACCTGCACCCTTCATAGGATTCAATCAAAAACAAAGTGCACCCAAACAGATAGTTTTATGAACATTAGTAGGTCAGAGTGCACAAACTAACATGCATTCTTTTCTATGCATGTTTGCATTTTGGACAACAAGCATGCACACCCTGACCACAACAGTCTTGCTCCTTGTTAAGTTCTTTAGATTGCAACTTGCAAAAGCCCCACACAGGACTTAGGTGAGAAAATTTGTAGACGCATACAAACTTCATCCTAAATAAGTAAGAAATGCATTGCATCCATCATCTGTGTTGCAGTAACATGCACAATTGAAAACTAAAATTCTTGTACATGAATATCACCAGCCTGATTTGAGCACTAATTTAACAGTGTACATGTTATGCCTCAGTAATTAGACACTAACTGTCCTATGCACCCACTGTTGACATGCATTCCACTCAGTCCTATAACTATTACTAAGAGGTAAGTGGAAGAACCTATAATTTGCTCCAAGTAGAAAAATTTTAAGTTAAGTAACAACTATTTAGAACCTACAGGGTAAAAATTCAAGATGACCTAAAATTTTGGCCAAGCCTACTTCAACACAAACCAAAACAATAACATTAATCACAAAGATCAACACAGGAATAATTTTATGTGAGCCAAAAAACATCATTGACGGAGGCATATGATGATTGATTGTCAGCACCAAACACATTTCTCTCTGAATCATCAAATGATTCAAGTGGGTACAGCACTGGAATCATATGATGACATAATTGCCAGTGAAGCTTTTGTGACTACATTTAGTTGTAAGAAAAAGATGAATTTTGAGTTGCTTACAACTACCACATGATCACAGAAAATGAATGAGAAAATAAGATGCAGCTTGCCATGGTAGTTTCACCTCTTTCTTCATTTAATTTGTTAGGTATGGGGATTCACATTGGATATTGACAGAATTGGAATGAAATCAAGACAAAACCCTCTAACAGCATCTATAATTTTTCAGAAGCTATATATTAGATTATACAAGTGACAAACCTACATGAACATGGATGTACTCTACATTTGCAACTTTGTTAGCATTGTAACACAATTCCCTTTGATATTTTGTGATTTCTTATGCTAAATACACTTTTGACCTTTCTAAATTACATAGATGTAAAAATTGAACAGACACTTGAATTACAAAATATGTGCATAATATAATTTTATAAAATAATTCAAATAGTATGCATGCTCTGATTGGCCATAAAACCATTTCACATGAGCATATGTAAACATGGCTTTCATTCCTCTTTCATTAGTTATTTTATAAAAGAAATGTAAAGTGGTTTCCATGTTTACATAGCCTGATGTAAACACTTGGGAGATTGGGAGAACACTTGATAAGCTGGAAACCACTCCACTACGCGTCATGGTTTCCTCCGCTTCGCGTCATGGTTTCCTATGCTTATCGAGTGTTCTCCCAACCTCCCACGTGTTCACATCAGGCTTTGTAAACACGGAAACCATTTTACATTTCTTCAATATCAGACTAAACTTACTCAGTAGATATACGAGTTAATTTTTGAAAACCATGCAAGTTATCAATCATAAAACCAATTGCTTATCACATGACAGTTACCTAATGACTGAAGATGCTGATGTCTACCTCTTTACCACGTACAGATTGTGTACAATGTTTTTAGAATGACAGAATAATTACATGAAATGCTGAAGACATCCAAATGTATTAACTACAATTTCACTAGCTGTTTGAAATTGAGTGGTTGATGAGTTTGGTACTTCTGGGATGTTAAAAATAAGGGCCCTGGTGCAATAGGCAAATTTTTGTTTATTTTGTGAAAAATCTGTCATCAGTTCAGTGAGATTCTTGTGGACCCACTGATTTTTTATCCTACCAAATTTTGTTGAGCCTTACCAATCTCCAAAGGCATCATCATCCTGTCTATGAGTAGGACAAATTTTTTTCAGGTGTGAAATCTGGCAGATTTTCCAATTTACAAGCCATGATTTGAAAGAATGCCACAATTGAGAAAATTTGATCTTGCTTTTCAAATTTTGGTGAGATTTTTGGTGGATCAAAACAAATTTTGAAAGCCCAGTGTGTTCAGACCCTTAATGTGAAGAGACTTGACCAGGCTGCTAGGGCCTAGGAACTATCACAACCACTGACCGGCTCAAGGGAGTCAGACATTTTGAGTTTAGGTTCTTGTAACGTTTGAGGAAATGTGTATTTCTCTATCTACGTTGGATCGGAACTCTACCTACCACTTTATTATTGTAAGTTAGCCATCTTACATTGCACATCATCTCCAGGTATATGCATCGTTTTTCTTGTGAGCTTATAAGGACTGTATTTTAGTATAGTTCGGTTGTTATTTGTATTGTAGGACTCCTTCATCGTTGTAAGATAATTAAAATTGTGTCAAGCAACGAGGAGTGTATTTCTTCATAATAGATTCTTCCAGTTAAGCAAAGGTAGCAGAGTAGTTCAAAAGATGCAGCATACCTTTGCAAAGATGATTCCTAAGATGACATACACAAAGATAAACCAGCTCCTTTAGGAGCCACCACCTAAATATATAAATCATTGACCAACAATGATTTTGGGTAAGACTAGTAATTTGTGTTTGTTGATGATCATGTGGCTAATGACTGAATATATATTTAATTTACCATATTCTCTCATAGACAATTTTTTTTTGACAGAAATACTTGGCTATAAGCCCAACTACTCTTTTCTTCTTTGAGTTTGACTAGTTCTCAGTTGATTTTCATGCAAAGATCACTCAGCTTGTAGGCAAATAAATACAGTAGCTTACCATACGTGTACAACCCTAACCCTAAGCAACTTATAGACAATAGTTGTAGTAGTACAATTTTTGTTTCAAAGTGTCCTTGTTGAGTATCCATCATAATAAAATTGCAAAACTCAGTCTGAGAGTTTTTCTTTAAAGAGGAAAATTACTTACTTGCTTCAAGTACTGGTTTATGGCTACAAGTGCCTGTCAAGTGAAAAATCAGCACCTTTTCCATTGACACTGTCATTGCAAAATTATTAGGGGACAACTTATTGAGGAAAATTTGTAAAGCAAAATTTTTTTAAAGTAATGCCTGTTATGCCTTCATTCTTATCTATCAGAAAGATTGATAGCTAATTACATTATCTTTTTGCATTTTTTTTTTTACAGTTTTAAACACAGAATTAATATTCTTCATGACATACATGTATTACATTTGACCACACCACTGTCTTATTATGTTTAATTGCTCGTGACCACTGACTAAATTGGACTTCTAATTAACATCTGAACAATTTCCTAAATATTTTATCATTGACTAGTGTATCTGATCTGAAATCAAAAAGTAGATTATCAAGTAATGGACTTTCGATCACATTTTCCACAACTTGAAACAAAATTTTTAGCCAGTTAGTTTTTCAAATAATATAAGAAGCATTAATCAGGTCAATGATATTTACCATTAATATTCCAAAGACGATTCTGAGGTTCTCACCAACTCTTGTAGTAGGCATCCTTATTGCATATAATTCCTACATGGTTATTGAGAAAATGCTAGCTTTCACTACAGTCCGAGGCTTGACAGTTGCATAAATTGTGATATCCTTGTAAATTGTCAAGGTGACCTGCATTCTATATTTTAAAATTATGACACTAACTGAGTCTTTGCAGAGCAGGAAAAATGTCAGCAGACATCTGTGGCCAAGTTAAAGACAACATCATAGAATTTCTCATAATGCCATAAAAGATCTTACGGTCCCTGCTGAAGTTACAGGTAACCTTATTTTGGGGTAAAAAAGTACCATTATCTGTTTCTGACACACGAGTGCAGTCCAAATCAACATGGTTAATTCACGAATTATAAACATCCAACCCTCTAACCTGCCCAGTTCAAGGTCCATTCTGCAAGTAACTGACCAAGTTTTTGTCCTCTTAGATTTAAGGCCCAAGCACAAAGCACCCAGGCCATAAAGCCAAAAAGAAGGGGTTTCGGTAACTTACAGCAGGGACCAAGAAAATGAGATACATAAAAGTTTATATATTTCTGGTTCACATAAACAGTGAAGATTTCAATTCAAACAACCCATTAAACGTAGCAGGCTGTACATATATGATATTCACCAACCGGGAGGTCCGTATTGGGAAAAACTGTACCCAAGACAGAGGGCACAGTTTTTCCCAATACGGACTGACCTAGGATGGTAAATGACATTTTTGTTTTTTTCCTTAAACCTAATGAAATTCTTCACAAATGGAACCTGAATGAGTTCAGGCTGTAATTACAGCAAGATCTACCATTAACTTAACAATTTTCAAGCAAGTAAATGGTAGTTAAAATAGAGGTAATTTAAATTAAAGAGAGATGCTTCACTGAAACATTTTCATTTACGTACAGATAAAGGTGATTTAAAAGGCTTCCAACAAACTTTGAAACAATGAAAGTTTGGCAAGGACTGTCACAACAATGTTTTCTTCAAAAGCAGTCAATGATCTTACAGAGAGTATTATTCACTCTCATCATTGATTAATGTACAAAGATTTACTTCTGTTCAGTAAGTAAATGGCAGGGAAAGTAATTGTAAGTAAATTCAAATTTTTGATTTTGAAGTTGTGAAAGTTTGCTTGTTTGTTTACTGCAATGGCGCGTGTAAATCTGGTCTTTTCTCCGAAAAAAACAAAATTTGAATGGGACACTTCAATTAGACACAAGGGGATTTAATGCGGCTTTTTCTCATTGAATTCCTAAATGTCTAAATTGAACAGACTTGGAAAGACCCACTGAAAGCGTCTCTGTAGAAGAACTTAAAACTTCGCTCACCTTTTATCTATGGACAATTGTTTGAGAGAATTCAGATACTAAATGAATGAAAGTTCCATATATTAATCCAATTGTAACCAAATTCCTCGCGTTTTAACTTTCCAGGTACTTTTTGTGAAGGATTAAAATTAATTACAGACAGGTTTTAGGCCACTTGTCAACTATTTAATGACACTTTTGCTTATACACATTCATTTCGAAACCAATGTTTTTCTGCTAACCAAAGTGATTTGAGAGGGAGAAAAGAGAAGATTAATAAGTTATTTATCGGCTTGAGGTAGTGACCAACATCTTTGCTTAAAAATACTGCCCAGCTGGAAGAATGAGATATTTTTATGAAAAATGGCAGTGAAAGTAGGGATGCACTCCACATTTCCATGAAAGCTTTACCATTGCCCATGGACAGAGATAGGAAAATAGTGTGTGTGCTAAGAACCAATCAGATTGCAAGATTCATTACTGTACCCTCTGAGAAAAAAATAAAGTGAAATATCACACTAAATTGACCAATCATAGTGCACATACTGACTGAGAGATATAATAATGACTATGATTCATACAATTTTATTTCCTTATCAGAAATAGACAAATGACTTTAACATGAGAGCTGACATCATAGTAATGATGCAGACACAAATTTCAATCATAACATGTTCTCTGCATTGCTTAAATCTTGATATAATTAGTTATGATACAAAGAAGACAACCACATCATTATATGAATCATCATAGATAAATCAAGAACCTGAATTCAAGTGTTAAATCTGGGTACTGATCAATTAAGACTCAAATTCACATAAGTACATTGTCCACATTGAACACTTTCCACAAAGAATTATTCCTGTGATCTAATTAGCTGTAATCTAAGTTTTTCTGGTGCTATTGCAATTGTTGGTCAAATCATCCTGTGACTAAAACGAAATCAATACTGCGCAACAAAGATTTGATGACAGCAATGAACTAAATACATATATGCTATTTGCCAGCTGTGAGGTCCATATAGTGAAAAACTGTGACCGAGGTCTTTCATTTTCAAGGCCGAGGTCACAGTATTTCACCATATGGACCAACCCTTAGCCGGTAAATAACATATATTTTTTTTTAAACTTAACGAAATACACTCTGAAAGAACCCAAATGATTTAGGGCTATAAATACGGCAAGATCTTCCATAAACTGAACAAATTTTGAGCAAGTAAATGGTAGTTAAAGTAGAGGTGATACAAATTAAAGGGAGATGCTTCACTGAAACATTTTCACTTGCGTAATGATAAAGGTGATTTAAAAGGCTTCCAAACAAAGTTTGAAACAATATTTTTACAAGTATCTGTCACAATCTGTCAATTAGAGAGCGCATAAGAAAAAAAAGTGCAAGAAGATTTGAAAGACAACGGAACTAGTTTGGCAAGGTCTGTCACGACAATGTTTTCTTAAAAAACAGTCAATGATCTAATGGAAAGTATTATTCACGCTCATCGACGATTCATTCACGTATGAAGATTTACCTCTGTTCACTAAGTAAACGGCCAGGAAAGTAATTGTGAGTAAATTCAAATTTTTTATTTTGAAGTTGTGAGAGTTTGCCCATTTGTTTGCTGCAATGGCGTGTGTGAATCTGGTCTGGCACACTCCAACGAGACACAAGGGAATTTAATGCGGCCTTTTCTCAAAAATTCCTTCAATTTCTGTTGTGCAATTTACGGTACAAATGTCTAAATTGAATGGAATTGGAAAGACTCACCAGGAGCGTATATTTGTTGTAGAACTTAAATTAAAACTGTGCTCGCTCTTTCACTACTAACAAATTGCTCAAGAAAATTCAGATATTAAATGAATGAAAGTTCCATCGTTCAGTTTAACTGTAACCAAATACTTCATGTTTCAACTTTCTGGGCACTTTTTGTGAACAATTAAATTAATTGCAGACGGTTTTCAGGCCGCTTGTCAACCAACATAACGACACTATTTTTTATTCAAATTAATTCTGAAACCAATATTTTTCTGTCAACCAAAGTGATTTGATAGAGAGAAAAGAGAGGATTCATAAGTTATTTATCGGCTTGAGGTAGTGACCGACGTGTTTGTTTAAAAATACTGCCCAGCCAGAAAACGAGGTATATTTATGAAAAAATGACAATGAAAGTTGGGATGTACTCGGCAACTCACGAAAGCGTTACCGTGGCCTGTGGGCAGAGATAGGAAAATACTGACCAGGTAAAAAACTAATCAGATTGCAGGATTCGTTACCGTGCCCTCTAAAAAAACAATAATAAGCATTATTTGCATAAACGAGTGGACTTCAGACAGCACTGAACATCATTGTCCTCTTACTACTTCATCTTAGAGAAGGAAAACCTGACTATTTATGAGGTGTAAAATTATGCAGATTAGGTGGAATTCTCTATTTGGTTCTATTTTACAATAAAGCACATAACAGATATTTTCAATTTGGCTTTACACACGTATTTCTGCATTCACAAATGCTCTCTACATGAAAATGTTAATTAGAGGTTCGTCTTCGCATCTAACGCAACAAAACATGTGAGGTGGTTTTGATAGCATATTCACATCGATATCGACAATTTCCTTCAGAGCACTTCACTTAATAAACGACAATATCTAAATCATTTGTATTTTACCCTGTGCAAACAAACGGATGATATGAGGCTTTCATCTGCGAGTCGCCATTTACAAAACGAGAAAGTTCACAGCGTTCAAGGGTTACGACGTCTGGTAAAATTTCCGCACAGCCCCATACTATTGTAAAACAAATCTGTTTTCCCAATGGCAATCTATTTTTTTTGTCTTTGTTTTCTCTATCCAAGAACTGAATGCATAATGTTGTATGGGGCTGTGCGGTAAAATTTCCGCACAGCCCCATACTATTGCAAAACAAATCTGTTTTCCCAATGGCAATCTATTGTTTTTGTCTTTGATTTCTCTATCCAAGAACTGAATGCATAATGTAGTATGGGACTGTGCGGAAATTTTACCCGACGTCTCAGCAATAATTTTGATCGAAGAATACTCCGCCTTGCTTCACCTGGGTGAAATATTCATACGCAAGCAGGGTCTTCATGAGTCTCGAGTGCATTCCTGGTTTGTCAAAATACGAAACTGCACTACAGGCTTGGCGGCGAACAGAGAGTAGAACTTACTTACCCAAAGTGGTGAGCATCAAGCTGGCTATCGATGACATCTTGCCAGAATCTCAACGTTGTGAAAGCAATACAATAACAGGCGTTGATGTTTGCGTAGAAACGTAGTCGCGGTAAAGTAGAACCTCACAGGCCCTTAAAAAGGGGGGCCCTTAAAAAGGGGGGCTTGATCGTCATACCTAAAAAGAGGCTCTGCAGGTGAACCCTTCACGGCCCATAGGGCATTGCGAAAGGCAGAAATTTTTTTTGGGATCACTTTCTGAAGGAGCTTAGAAACCAGGCTCAACTCAGTAGCCAAGCCTACTGAATTTGTGCCCAAGCCTTTTCTTGCTTGCGTGACCTTTTTTGTCACGTTAGAGAATACAAAGGAACTTCGGCGAGTAGTAAACACAAGCTCAAATTTTTAAAGCAGCAAAGAAGAAAACTTTTTGAGACTGGAAGGTAAGTAAGTAAGTATTTTAGTGTTTTACAACCTAAATTTAGTGTTTCCTTTCGTAATTTTACAACGTACAGTAAATTGGCAAATCAATAACTCGAAAAGCTTACAGCTAAAATTTAACTCTTTATTAATAACCTTATACTTTCTTGATCTGATATCTCAATTAGCGATAACATCAGAAGTAATTTGCTTTTGTGGTATATATTATTTGTATACCTTACTTGTTGAAGTACGTTGTCATGAAATGATGCACTTAGCAACAATTAATCTGATTACACAAAGCTGAGTCAATGTTTAAATTGTTCCCTGGACTGCCTGGACATCTGAGGCAACTGATAATGCATTTTGGGAGTGGTAGGGATGCTTACTTCATAGTGGCTATGGCTGCACCTGTCCTTGAATTTGCCCTGTTGTTTGTAATAGATTTTCCATGCATTGTCTGTTATTTTTTCAGGAAATTTTAGTCTGCAAGAAGAAAATTCTTTTACAGAAGAATCCTTTTCCTGTAACGTTTGCAACTTTTGGTTACGTTTGCCATATTTCTGATATTTTTATCATAACAGAATTTTTCACAAAAATTATTTGACATTGAATTCTTATACAAATACTGCAAGGTCAAGCCTGCCCACCAACCCATCAAGGTGATGTTGAAAACTGCAGTAAGGTCTATTGAATATAGTTAAAGTACTGAATTTCACTCCATGACTTACTACTACAGAATATAGGGCTTTTTTTATGATTAGGTACCAAACCAAAAAAAAAAATGCTGTCTTGGCTCATTTGCATCAAGCCACCTAATATAATTCACAAAGATTATTTGACACTGGATTCTCATACAAATACTGCAAGGTCATGCCTGCCTACCAACCCATCAAGGTGGTGTTGAAAACTGCAGTAAGGTCTATTGAATATAGTTAGAGTACTGAATTTCACTTTATGACTTACAATTACAGAATATGGGGCTTTTTTATGATTAGGTACAAAACAAAACAAAAAAAAGCTTTCTTGGCTCATTTGGATCAAGCCACCTAATATAATGCAATCAATGTCTTGTTTTCTGTATCGTGAGTCATTGCTCAGTTGGAATTGATATTTAAATCTTAATTATAATCCTTTAAATCCAACTGAATGTATTTCTTTCATAACTTTTCCTCTGACTGCCAAACCAGCAAGCCTTGAGGAATTAAACTGTGAGGACTTTAAAAAAGGCCCTATATTGTTTACATGTAGCTTCTTTGGGGGAGGGGAGTAGTAAAGTTTCAAATTTGGTTAAGTGTATGTAACACAATAATAATAATGATAATAATATTAATAATAATTAATTTTTTCCATCCTTTGTTGCAAATACATCTGACCCAAAGTCATTATTGGAACATACCAGAATAGCCTTTTTATTAATGCAAGGCCTCAGTGGTGCACAGATATGATATGAAAATAATTTTCTCTTGTGTGAGGCATCAGTCAATTTAGGAATTACCAAGTGTAAAATTTCAAGTCAATATGGTCCAGAAACTTCTCATTTTTGTAGAGGGTGGAGCTGGGAGGGGTGGAGGGGTCGAAATTATTAGGTTTGCGTACCGTTTTCACTCTTTGCACCCTGAGCACTCATACACGCACACTTCAGATGGATGCTCAACACAACAGCGTCAAAAAATTATCAAGCAAATGACTAAGACGTGCAAAGCTTCCACGGTTAATATAAATTTACCGCTATAAAGAGTGAAAAGGCCTAACAGATTTTACACGTAGCTTCTTTAAAGGTACAACTTCCTATGACGTTTTAACAAGATTATCAAGTTGTCAAATACTTATTTTCATATGATTGATACCAATTGCTTTATTAAGTCGAAATAAGCTTAATGTCAAGAATAAATAAGTGGATTACTACACTTACGACGAATTTTGTGGTCCGTTAAAAAAAGTTCTTGGTTCAGTTACGTAGTTCACCGAAAGGTTAATTTTTTTTGCCTGCTAGGATTTCTTTTAACATTGAATACATTTTCAAGACCTGTACTCGACGAGGTGCACTTCTTGCGATTGTTCTGCAACCTAGGGAGTCCTTCGGAAAAACGTCACCGAGAGCAGAGCTAAGACACTATTCAGAAGCAAGTATTTTCTAGGTTTGAAATTCCCTTCGGTTCCATTTGACCGTGAGTAGAGTTTAGAATTCTCGAAGAAAGCGTATTTTAGCCAAAGGCAGAAGATTCGTATTTGAACGGAGCGCAGCCAGATAAGGTAATATTCTTTCACGCGAAAATGACAAAAAAAATAGGGTTAACAGATAACTCTCCATTTGTTTTTTCTCGCGCAAGTAACAAAAATGTTCCCTTCCCTGTCCCCATCCAATCGCACTTCAACCAGTTGGGGGAGGTGAGTATAGAATTGTAAACAAATCATCAGAAGGCTTGGTTACCTAATTGAGCCTGGTATCTAAGCTCCTTCAGAAAGTGATCCCAAAAAAAATTTCTGCTTGCGAAAGGCCCACTCGACGATGTCACGCAATGTCAATAAGGATTTGTGCTTTTGTTTCGAGTGGAAAACCTAGATGTTTCTCTTCCTAAGATATGCCGCATTCCTGAATTACTTAATCTATTCTGAAAATATTTATCTTCAACACTGTACACATTATGACATTAAAAGTCAGATGCAAATACG